>NW_016158149.1:81446-159377 GCF_001687245.7 Rhagoletis zephyria
ACTTATTTTAACGTAGATATATAGGTATGTACATATGTAATAATTTCTGCACATACCTTTTATTGGTACATTGGTAATACTTATTTAGAAAGCTGACAATTTTCGAAACAGAGATGTAAAAATCGTTAATAATTAACATTTTTCATAATGACATTCTTGGCAGAAAAATATTTCTCTAATTAATATTTTCATTTATTATAAATATTTGTACAAATTTAAGTGAAACAAATTAATGATAACGCTCAATAAACTATTTTTCGTGTTGAAATTTTGAAATCTGTTCAATAAAATTCAACCTTGCGTATTTTTCAGTGGGTTTTGTGTATTTAGAATATTTATATCGATTGATTGGTACTGAATGAATGTGTGCACACATAGCAAAAGCTGCATTCATCTGAATGCTTATTCAATGTTAAAAGTTAATGTTTCGTCATTCAGTTTTTTCAATCTTTCTTTGAATATATTAATGTGTGCAATCGTATCTACTTTGAGTGAGTGTAGAATTGGAAAATTATAAGCCACATTCCCCAACAAGGAAAAATTCAATGAAAACATAATAACATAAAATTGATGATTTTTAATTTCATATGATTTCACAGTTTTACAGCTCTGTTTAAAAGTTTCATAACAAACAAAAATGTTATTATAGATGGCCTTTCTTCTACATTAAGGTCATGATACAAAAAAGAAGGTAGTTTCATTGTCACTTTTTCGTCGCCATATTAACAACCTGACAATTAAGTAGATTGTGACATTTCGTGCTACCATACCCAATATCTAAAAACCTCCAAAATTTGTTATTAATTTTTCGGTTATTTACAAACATTTTGTTCTTAGAATCGAAATTTGAACAAGCAAAAGGTATATTGTTGGGTACGACTCGGTTACTTGTACAATAATTTTGGGTTAATGTGTCCAAATGGTTAACCCAAAGCAAAAAATTTTGCCACATGTGTGGTCAAACAATTACACGTTAGTTTAAAATAAAGATTTCTAAATTTCAGATACAAATTATTAAAAAATACTGTGGTAGCGTGGCAGCGTAGCCGGAGTTGGACTTACATTTTCTCTGTCAAAATTCTAATTTTACCCAATTTTTTAACGGTTCCGTCTCCGCTTGCCACTCCAAAACCATTGAACAAATAACCGAACATTTCCCCTTTTGTTTTTGAACGAGAAGAGGTCTAATGCTCAATAAGTTGATAACTGTGTTTCTAGTTTTCATACTAACAATAAGTCATCAATTTTGTTTCAAACCCCCTCCAATATTGAACAGTAAAATATATTTGTTTTTACCCACAGAGACAACGATATTGTCGAAATATACTAGAATTAGATAATACTTACTTCTCTGAAAGCCATGAGGTCCATGGGCCCCAAAGAAAATTCCGTTTTCAAGTTACTTGAAAGACATTGACAAAGAAAATATCGAAATAGTAATTTCAGTGTCTGAAATATATCAGAAATACACGTATCCGATATAGAAAACTAATAGTCCTGGCTAGCTACATTGTGAAATAATCAGATGACATAATGACACTAAAAAATTTTAAAATATGTTCACTAAAATTTTATTAATGTAAAAATAAAGATGCTGGCAAGTAGTTATCGAATTTAGTGTAAAATTAAAACGTTTTTGAGAAAAAATATTAATTATTTTTAAAAGATAAATGTTAATACAACTATTTTATTTATACTCCCAAATTTAGGATATAAAATCCCCTCTACCAAAAAACTTAAATTGGGTAACGCCGTTTCGAATTTTTTTCAATTGAGCAATTGTCAAAAATCTCCTTTTTAATCAAAAAGTTGTTTATTGAAACTACCTTCTTTTTTGTATCATGCTTTAAGGTAACGATATACATACATACACGAGTATATATATTTCCAGAATTGAACTCTTTTTTAAAACTATTAAGGCTGATTCACATACAACTTTCTTCGCTTTGCTTGATGGGTCTTTGCTTTGACATATAAGATCGATGTAGGCATATGCATGAGTATGCTCACATAAAAAACGTTTGAAGCAAAGCAAAGCAAAACGAAGCAAAATCTTGGGCAACTCTCAACTTTTGCCCGCTTTGGCAATCAGCTGTCTAACGTATCTTTTCTCGTGCGCTTGCATTTGCATTTAATGACAAAAATAGGGTAAATAGGAATTTTTATTGCTATTATTAATGCATATTATAATATGTTATCTATTTTACAGATAAAAAATATGGAGGAAAAGGAGAACGCAAAAGCTTTCAAAGCGTTTATTGTAGCATACCTTCTGCGTTTCACGCTTTGTTGCCAAAGTGTGAACTGTCAAGCAAAGCGAGGAAAGTCTTATGTAGAAGCCATTTTTTGGTAGGGCTTGAATCAGCTCTTGGTAGGAAACAAAGTTTCCAGTGGCAACCCTACAAGCCATACACAACTGCTGCGATTTATGATTGAAATGCACCATTTTGGCGGTCCTGACAGTTCTATTGTACTCTGTTGGGATTTGAATCAATTTATGCAGAGGCCTATTGGAAAAAACTAATAATTTAATAGTAATTTTTTGAAGTCCACTTAAAAATTCGAAATTGAGTTTTCTATTTAATGCAAAACTTAGTTTAATATGTTATTAAGCTGGAATAAATTAATGCTTGGATTTTTGAAGCGTTCTATGTAACGATGCTGAAGTTAGCTTGAAATGGCCCTAACAGTGGTTATGTAATAATCTCTTTTAAGGAGGTAACTAGCCACAAATAGGATTCACATCAAAACCATTTATTCACTTGCTGAGCCTGTCTAAACACACTCATTAATTGTATGACCAGCACATGTTTATTCAATTATGGCAACATCTTAAGTCTTCAAGAAAACATAACAACTGTGCTGCAGGTGAGAGATATTTTCAGCGAAATGCCAGTACTTCAACAATGTACTTGTGATGACAAAATGCAGTTGAATGTATAAACTACTTACATACATACATATTCCGCCACTTCAAACATAATCCAGCTGCCACACCATCACAATAAACTGTTCTTTAAGCCACAATGTTTACAATGATAGCCATTGGTGTGTTCGTCATGTTGCAATTATGATAATGTTCAGGTGCTGACAAGTTTGTAATATGATTTTGGTCAAATAAATCTTTTCCTAACGGTAACAGAAGCTACAATGATACAAGTTTGTGTATGTATCTACATGAGTGGCGTTTTACTTATGGTTAATTTTACAAGTGAGTAGCTTGCGGAAAATGTGAGCTTAGCATGTTTGCAGAAACCTCATTTATTGCATATCTTAAGGCGTTGTGGCCAGTCATTATTACACAAATATTTACAAATTGCTAGAATCAGTACTTTAACTGGCTGCTAATAAAAAATAACATGACAGGTTGGTTTTCAAATAGGAGGAGGGAGTAATTAGTGAGTTATTTAGTTATTTAAGAATGTATGTATATCGAGTTATTTCATTAAACTTATAGATATTAACGTTGAAACATTTACATACAAATGTGTACATAGAGTTAGTTTGCAAAAGGCTAGCAAAATGGAAGTATGCACTTGAACATAGCCCACATCAACTCAGAAATTGAACTCCGATATGTATGTATGTATATTCAGCCTCATGTGTAAAGGCCTGTATGCAGCTCTCAAGAAAAGCAAAAACTCCATATAAAATGACGTACAAGAAATGGCTAAGAAATTTTCTTGAGTCAAATTTCCTTAAGGCAGTACGCAGTTCTTAAGAAATTTACTACGCTTTCTACTACGGTTTTCTAAAGTTTTTTGTGAAAAAAGAGCACAAGGCAACCCAGGTTTGCAACAGAAATATATGCCCGTTCCATTATTTCTTGAGGAAAGAGTGAGGCAACAGGCTGTGAGGTATCAAAAATGTCAAAATTCCTTGGACACACACGCGAAATAATGGAAATTTTTTCTTGACCGTTTTCTTGAGAGCTGCATACAGGGCTTAAATCGTAAATCGTAAATTGTACGACTCGACAACATTGGCGTTGCCTACAGTCGTGCAGAAATAGGTAAACGGCGAATATTGTCGAAAACTATCCGGTGCTGCCAAGTTTTTCCGTTTCAATACGAGGCCATACAATTGTCGATACGAGTCAACTCTCGAAGAACGACTTGCACTCGACACGAAACTCGCACTGACGCCTATTATTGCCGGGATGTATTTTAGCGGAACAAACTTTACTGTTTAGAAGAACAATGTAGATGCTGGTGAAGGACATTAGGAAATAATATGGAGGTCACTAAAAGGAACCTTATAATAATTAAGAAAAAATAAATACATTTTTTCGGTAAAAATGGTCTCATTAGGGTTTATACACCGAGGGAACCAAAATTTTCAATTAAAAAAAAAACGTGCTAAATTAAAAAAAATACGCATATGAAAGAGCACTACCCCAACTCGTTTTAAATTTCAGTATGTACGTTATAAAATATGTCGGTGTGAAGTGCACAGATGCTTTTTCGTAATTAAGAAGGAAAAAAAATTAATTTTATGTTCCGCCGTCTGATGGTAATTGAACCTAGACCGGACCCTCTTGGCAGCAACCAATTGTATCAAGCGTCTTTGCACTCTGCACAGCAACAGCCATATCTACATGTAAATGTGTTTTCAAATATTGAATTTGAATCAACATCACAGCGCGCGATTAGTGCATTATGTCATACCATGTATGAGGGTATATGCGTATGTGTTGTCACCGCTGTGCATCCCTACAAGAACAGTGATAAGTCATTTGATTGATCATGTGATACTCACTGGTGATGGAGATCTCAATCAAGTACTTGTATCAACTTTTTAAGAGCAATATGCAAAACGTGATGTAAACATTTGTGCACATGTGATCTTCCGTCTTCCTCCGACTTATGGCCTTATTTAGTTGTCTCTTTTTAACCAACGCAAAATTTGCAAATGGGTTAGTAAGGTAAATGAGAATGTGTTAGTTTCCATCCCACAATTCTTGTAGGGATGCTTTGTATACATATACTTATAGCGTTTTCTTTTCTCGAAATAATGTTGCATTTATTCTGCCCTGCGCCAGGGCTGTCAAGTTTTCGTGTTCTT
Source organism: Rhagoletis zephyria (assembly GCF_001687245.7). NCBI lineage: Eukaryota > Metazoa > Arthropoda > Insecta > Diptera > Tephritidae > Rhagoletis > Rhagoletis zephyria. The sequence continues at coordinate 86,511 of NW_016158149.1, forward strand.
TTATCAGCATCTTCACATGCATATTGCGTGCTCTTTCTTTAAAATGTTGCACTCTGATAATGTTGCCACATAAGACGGTGACATTTTTTCGAGAAAAGAAAACGCCACTAATTACATATGAATAAGCATCCGAGGCGTTCAAAACGCCATCCGTGCAGTGAAAAATTCTTCATTTTAATACGGACGTATTTAAATTGAGTTGTTCCATTACACGTAGTGTATGTAATGGTAATAAAATAAAAAATTTTCATTTTTACATCACGTTTTTTTCTCGGTATACACTTTTGCTTACGTCCAAACCGATTAAGCATTTTTCTCGCAGTGAAGTCGGTGAAACTTCTGGCTGTGAAATAAATGTCGGCGAAGTGATTAAAAAATCAATTATTTGACGAGATCTGTGAGTGCTCGCATTGCCTGGATGAAAGACCATTTGACGTCTTTCGTTGATTTTCCTCCATTCGCCCAAAACTGTTGCTAAACAAACGGTTAAGAACCTCTCAGAATTAACTGTATATATATTCCTCTGAATTAAAATACAGCGGCTCTGAGAGTATTCAACGCGGAAAGCTCTGGTGGTACCAGAGGAAGAGGGAGGCCCCCACTGCGATGGAAGCACCAAGTTGAGAAGGACTTGGCTTCACTTGGCACTTACAATTGATGTCGGTTGACACAGAAGAGAAACGGCTTAGGCGGTTCCAGCGTCAAATAAGAAAAAGATATTCCTCTGATGCCATCGCACAGTGGTTAAGAATTGGCATTTTCTGTTCACAATTCACTAGAGCATTCATTTTTTACTCAATTTGATTAAGTTTTTTTTTTTTTTAATGAAGGCTAATAAAATTGGCAAGTGACTAGTTAAGCCCGAATTTAGAATTTTCGTTTGTTTGTATTAAATTTCTGAGTGCAGAAAAAGTAGCGATTTTGAAAAAAATCGATTCTCCTGTTTCAGTTAATAGGTTTTACATAATTAGTTGTAAACAATCTTCTAATGAAAGGCTTTGTTTTAAATATTACTTTTTTGTCTACTTAAAACCGTGAAATGCAAGCGTAAATAACACACGTGCTGTAAAACGTTCTGCGCACGTTGCACAGAGTCGCGAGTGCGGCCAAAAATTAATAAATGTCTAACTAAGAACTATTTACAACTTTACGGAAAAATAATGAAATCGATGGGAATTATAAGCTGTCAAAGTAACATGTATTAAACCCCTTTTTTAATTCGCACAAAATTAGGTTCTTTATTCACTAGCTGGAAATGGAATATAATGAAAGGTTTTTTCAAACGCAGAGGCCGTGGCAGTGGTCGAATTTCGGCCAAAGCGAACTAATTTTGGTCGCAGCTTATTTGGGATCACGACACTGTGCGTTAAAATATGTAATTTTATCATACAAAGGTCGAACGATTCATATGATATTTGTGTTGCAATTTCTTATAACAGTTTAGTGACCTTCGTAATAGCTTGAAAAATTTTTCCTGTTTTTATAAATGGCTATAGCATTCAACTTAGGATGAAGGTAACTCTATATAAGAAATTGTTTTTTGCCGGAGAGCAGACCTGTAAAAAGTTGCAATCATTTTGTTTAACAACCAAAGATTGTGCTACCAATTTAATTGCAATAAAATTTGATTGCTCTCATTCTGATTGTAAAAATTAGAACTTAAGATCATTTACAAGAAATTAATTGTAATCAATTTATTCAGAAAATTGTGGAAAACTTGAGTCAAGAGTATATATACAGACATATGTGTTGGCGTTACATGTGGTGTTAGTGACAGTACAAATTGGGAAAAAACTTAGTAAAAAAACGCTCGAATTATCTACTTAATTATGTTTTTAAGAATTTTTCAAGAAATCCTGTGGCAAAAAATTTGTTAATACAAATAATGTAAAAAGTACACATACATACATGATCTTTATGATGCGGCCAATTACCCTCCCTATGCATTCAATTTAGTTACATATGTATCTATATACATATGTATGTATGTTTTTGAAACAGAAAATACCTAACTCAGCAACAGAGGGTTTTTAATTTTACGCTAAAGATATTCCAAGTTTTTATGGTCACATACAAATGGATTATGTCCACTTTCAAACATTTACAAAATTCGCAATTTCCAATTCACTTTTGCAATAAGGCAGGTACTCATAATGCAACGAAACACAAACGAAAATATAAACATTTGGACAATGCAATAAAATACTAAATAAAATAGTTGCGACAATATCTGGGCTTATTATATAAATAGGCAATTATAATTCGCTACGGTGGCATCAATGGTCAAGCGTAGTGAACCAACGATATATGGGGAGAAATTTGATAACCAAAGACAATGAAACAGAAAACAAGATAAGAGGGAAAACAGGAAAGGACATAGTAAAAAATTGCTAAAGGGGCGTGTGCAGTATTAAGTGGTGGGCATGATGTTCTTTATAGGAGAATGTATGGAGGTATGTATGTACATATGTAGTGCATAAGTGTGTTTTATGCATGTGCCATTAAATTTCATAAATAATCTGCGCAACAATGCTAAATATAAAATGATGATAGTATCCCATTTCAAATTTATGCTTATGAATACATGCATAAGTACACAGCGTTGCATAAACAACCAAATTCGAATTTTTATTTTTACGCTTTCTATTTTGATTATTTTATTATAAAAATATAGTTCATTCCATGATAAAAACATAGTAAGGTAAAACCGTTCTCTCAATTTGTCAGCCATGATTTTTTTTGAAGTTTGCGAACATTTTAAAATCATATACATAAAATAGAGAGTAAAATAAAATAATGTAAAAAAAAATATGTTTTAAAAACAAGCTTTTATTTAACCGTACAATCAAAGGAATAAAATGAAGTAGTGTAACAAAAGATTTTTTAGCAAGAAAATTTTGTCAAAACCGCACTAAAATGATTAAAATAAAATAAGTTAAGGTCTCGTTAAAGTTACTGGTTCGAATTTGAGGACGTTAGCATAAGTGGTTCCAGAGATAAGCGATATGAGTATTTCAGTTTGTATGGGCAGTGCCACGTTCCCTTTTCCAAAATCTACCACTTTTCGCCGTAAGTACGGTATTGACAACATATGTTGCTGTGTAAAATTTCAGGATATCAGCATAAACAGTTCCAGAGATAAGCGATATAAGAATTTCAGTTTGCACGGGCGGTGCCACGCCCCTTTTTCAAAATCTACCATATTTCGCCGAAAGTACGGTATTGACAACATATGTTGCTGTGTAAATTTTCGGGACGTTAGCATGAGCGGTTGTAGAGATAAGCGATATGAGAATTACAGTTTGTATGGGCGGTGCCACGCCCCCTTTCCAAAATCTATCACGTATTGACAACGTATGTTGCTGTGTCAAATTTCAGGATGTCAGCATAAGCAGTTCCAGAGATAAGCGATATGAGAATTTCAGTTTGCATGGGCGGTGCCACGCCCCCTTTTCCAAAATCTTACACTTTTCGCCTTAAGTACGTTATTGATATCATAAATAGCTGTTTCAAATTTCAGGACGTTAGCATAAGTGGTTCCAGAGATAAGCGATATGAGTATTTCAGTTTGTATAGGCGGTGCTACGCCCCTTTTTCCAAATCTACCGCATTTCACCGTAAGTACGGTATTGAAAATGTATGTTGCTGTGTAAGATTTCAGGATATCAGCATAAACAGTTCCAGAGATAATCGATATAAGAATTTCAGTTTGTACGGGCGGTGCCACGCCCCTTTTCCAAAATCTACCATATTTCGCCGAAAGTACGGTATTGACAACACATGTTGCTGTGTAAATTTTCGGGACATTAGCATAAGCGGTTGTAGAGATAAGCGATATGAAAATTTCAATTTGAATGGGCGGTGCCACGCCCCTTTCCAAAATGTACCACTCTTCGCCGTAAGTACGGTATTGATAACATATGTTGCTGTGTGAAATTTCAGGACGTTAGCATAAGTGGTTCCAGAGATAAGCGATGTGAGAATTTCAGTTTGTATGAGCGGTGCCATGCCCCCCTTTCCAAAATCTGTTCCCTGGTAATAACTTTATTTTTATAAACAGAACACAAGAAAATATTTTACTTTTATTTTGGCCACTCCGATTTTAATTTTTGAATTCACCCGCGATGCAAATTTACATTGTTAGATCTAATTTTCGCATTTTATTTTTTACGAGCTTTGGGAATATTTAGAAATGTATCAGCAGGGGGTCCACCGAAACCAGTAATAGTAATAGGATAATAGGATTACCTACTTTTAAAATAACTAGCTTTAGGAAGTAGTTTTTTGTTAAGAAATGATAGGGTTAAGAATTTTAGCTTTTAAGAACAAGGTTAATGAAATGAAGTGTTAATAAACTAATTATAAATGGGAATGCTGACTCATCTCTACTAATAAGAGTGAGAAGAAACATTCGACACTATCTTATTTGAAAATTTGCTTGAAAAAATGTGTATAAGATAGCCGAATGTCAAGAAAGCTAAGAAAATAAAGCGAGAAAGCTGTTTTATTACTACACCTGGCATACTTTCACCATGATCTTACCACTCTGTCGGAAAAATCAACCAACACCATCATAATTTTATTTGTTTTACAATTCGCAGCATAAACTATACTGATTTTTTTTGTACAGTTTTGACTGTTTCCTTCCACTTATGAAGTTTCGTTTATTTAAGTTTCATAACGGTATCATCTTTCGTTGATGAGCGGATATTATAAGCTCAAATTTGAATATCGACTTTCTTATTTGTTGGAAACTTTTCTGGTGACAGAGAGATTAAAATATATATACATTTTTCGGCAAATCATACTGTCCCTAGTACCTGGTATTTGGATATGACGTTTGGGTCACTCTTTGGGGTTTGTAAAGGACCGCTAAGCTTGTGATCTCCATAGCTTTTTTAATAAATAATTTTTTTTTTTGCCGCTTTGGTAATTTTTAATTTTCTTTATTGAATCTGGTGATTTGTTTCTCAATTTGGTAACATTTTTGATGCGGTCCTACATGTTTGTTCAGTAAAGTAGATCCTTCCCTCATATAGATCAATACAGGCTCGATCTAATTCCAGGGAAGTGCATTTTTTTCTGTTTAAACTTAAGAGCAAAAATGTGCGTTTCCGCTTATAGAAGTTTCTCAGGGCGAAAAGTTTCTCCATTTAAAGTGGATATTGCTAATTTGTGGATGGTCGTACCTTACCTTTGTAATACGTAATTAAGTAAACGACTTCACTTTCTCTATGCGTGAGTCTCAAGTGTTTAAAATAACTCGTTCGAATTGCTTCTGATCCCAGTGTTCGCCGCTCGGCTCGGTACCATTTTCTGTGTGTACATATCCTTAAGCTAGCATTAGCAATGAAAATTGACAAAAAAAGAGATTCTTAGAGGTAATTTTAACGGGAATGATATTTTGATGGGGGTCATAAAATAGACCAAATTATATGAATCACTTGGTGTGACGGCCGCTGAGGTTGAGCAGTTCGAAACGCGTACCACCACTCGGTAGGACCTGGATTCGATCCCTCGACAAGAAATGTCAAACCTGCGATTGTGTTTCTGCCATGAAAATGCTTCTCATAAAATCCCTTTGCCCTTCGGAGGCGGCGTTAAACTATAGGTGCCTTCATTTGTAAAACAATATCAAGACAAACACCACAAATTGGAGGAGAAGCTAGGCAAATTGTAACCGCAAAAATAATATTTTTATTAACATTATTTGTAATGTGGTAATGACCATACATACAATGTACATATCCACATAAATTTTTACAATATGGTATAAAAAGAAATAATAAGAAATAGAGGAAAGAAACGGCAATTATTGTGATCCATAGTGAATGTGGCGTAAATTTTCGATGAAATGAAGATAATGTCCGCACAAACCCACACAAGCACAAACCAGGGGCCAAAGCACGCGTTCATATGAAACTCTATAAACCATAAAACCATGCGACTTGTTAAAGTTAAGTAGCAATGCGCATTATTGTATACACTTTACGTACATACACATATGCACATATGTACGTACTTTTACCTTACACATACACATTAGGGTGCATCCCTACATATAAAAAAAAAAAAATTCCATGGGAAATATAATACATTTGTATGTATCATATTTTTAGACTTTCACCAAAATTTTTGGGAAAAATATCAAGAAAATACCTCCAAAAATTTAGTACATATGTATTTTATAAAAAAATAGTTTTTAAAAACATTTTTAGTAAAAAATCACCTCAGATATCTAAAAGAAGAGTTTGAACTTAAAAAGTCTGTATAAAAATGGTTAGACATTTTACCAACAGAATCAAAATCTTAAAATTTTTCCGAAATATTTTGGCGAAAATCTTAAAATATAATACAATTTATAATTCCGGTGGAAAGCCCGCAAATTTGGTTGGTGAAGCACCCTAATTTACATACATACGTACATACATCGTTCTCTGCACCACGCTATCTCTGTCTTTGTGATTGTGTGCGTTTTTAATTGGAGCGCAAATATTTTATTGCCTTTTATATGCGAAAGGTAGCAGGACATGTCTGCGCACACACACTGCTACAAATGCACAGAAGCTGAGGCGAAAGAGCGCTGGTGTAGCAAAAAAAAATTAATGGTAGCAAAGAAATGCGCCGGCTAAGTAAACTGAAAAGCGCTGCCAATTAGTCTCGAAAAGTATCGATGATGTTGGCGTGAACCACGCGGTGCTTAATGGGCACTTCCATACACAACTCATATGAGCATAACCACTTGCCCCTGCACCTTCGTCGCACCCTTCCCTTTCCCTCAACCCTTGGTGCGTTGCAAACTGTGTATTTATACATTCGACTTTCCTTTTTGCAACGATGAATTACCTGCCAAGCAGGCTGCGGTATGCATGCATATACTTTTGTACGGGTGCTCTTGGTGTCAGAAGAGGTGCAGTATGAGACGAAGGTATCAGTAGAGGAGGCTGAGGCAGAGCGTTTCCTAGCATCGTTTGCTTTTCGACGCTAATTATGGCTCAATTTCATTGCTTGCATAGATATCGGAAAATTATGGAAATTTGCGTTTTGCCAACTGCAAATGTAAGAGCATAGAGAAGTTTTCTATTTGTGCAAGTGACGCTGTGTGGTGTGTGTGTGTGCGGAATGTGCGTGTTTGTTAAGCGTAAGAAAATTTTAATTTCCAATCGCGCGCGTACGTGGAGTAACCGAGAAAGCCAATTAACTTGGCAAAGCAGCGGGCACTCGGTAGTAATTTTGGCAAACTGTCGTCCCCCGGCCGTCGCATACGCTACATGCCAATCCCGGCAAAGCAATCTCATGCGGTTCATGGCCTTTGCTTTCAGATGCGGCGGCATAGCACGATGTTTTGTTGACGCTGGGCGAACGCTTAGGAGATGAATGTGTTTTATTGACGACGTGGCGTAATTGCAGGCATAAATTAATTTCACTACCGAAAATTGCTTTGTTTTCCTATTAAATTGGCTGCGCGCGTATGCGTCGGCGGGGGGAGTGAATGAGGAGTGAGTTTGGTGATAGCGTTGGTGTTGCTGCTCTCAATAGTGTTGTTGGCACCCTATCCCTTGCGCTTACAAGCGCTAAGCAGCAATTTCATGGTTGGACTTGTCATTTAACTTTCACACTCGCACCTCGGCAATATTTCGTAATACGCAGCTACACATAAACCTAAGCCATACGTAGTTTTACTTTATTTTATTTATTTCATTCTTTCTATTCAAGTGACTTAATGTCACCAAGGTGAAAAGGTACTCCTAACAATCGGGTGCTAATAAAGTTGAACATTCAAACGATGTCTAGCAAGTATGTATGCATGCGCCTTAATGTATGCTTCTTTTCTGCAAAATGCCGCAATAGTAGCCATCGCAGGTAATTTTCTTGCCTTAAATGTGCCACTAAAAACCATTAATTCTCGTTAACCTACAGTAAAGGCGGATAACCAACCCCCAGCACTCTGCGCCAACCAGCGGGAAACTTATATTTGTGAATGTTTGTGAGTGGGTTCAACTTCCCTGCATGGAAACCGCGAACTAGTGAAGCACATTTCTAGTTCCATACTAGATATTTATCGCCGAAAACGAACTAGTCCGATAGTAACTAGACCAGTTCAAAATCAGCGAAATGTGGCACTTAAAAAAATATTTTGCTTTAATTTTTACAACTGCATATCACTGCTAACTATGAAAAGTTGAATAAGTAAGAATAAATGGAAATGCATCGTTTTCTAAGAGATCGAACTATTTATTTAATTTCTAACCGTTTTTGTACAGTGGTACTCAAATTTTGCTAAGTCCGAAATAGTCACAGAAAATATTATTACTCTGAGGTAACGAATTTAGAATTGGTTCGGAACTATCGACAAAGGGCTTGTTTGCTTTAAATAGATTTTTGTTTGACAGTTTTTTCGTTGAAACCCGCTTTCATTCTGCACTTTACAGATGATTTTTCATAGTTTGCTGATACAAAAAAAAAACACAAATTATTAACATTTCAACATTTTGGGACCTTCAGGAATGTAATCATATATGTAAATAATTTTAAATTGCTATCTAGGGAAAACGAGAAAGACTGTTTCGATTTTAGAAGTGGTTTGGAACTGTCGAAAAGGGATTTAACGGGGCGCAATTGCTTCGTAGAGCATCGCAATTTTAAATTCGCAGGTTGCTAGCATACAAAAGAGAATTAAATTCCGAACCGATTCGGCACCAGTGCGTTTCACCACAGGGGTATGACTTTGATTACGTACGTGTGCTTGTGTTGGTCAATATTGTTTTGGCGACAGATTTTTCGTTAACGCGTTTATATTAATTTACTTATATTTAGGTGAATTAATTAGGCGAAAAGGTGAAAATTAAGATGAATGTATCAATTAGAATTTTTCGGTAACATTTATGTATCAAGAAGCAAAAGGGATAGCGTGTTTGCGAAAGGGAATACATGTATATACGGGTTTCGCACGTGCAGAAAGCTTATGTTATTTTCACAAAAAGTTGAAATTTAATAAACGAAGATGCTAAGCGTGAACTTTTACCTCAACTAAAGTTCTTTGGCGATAAATCATGAGAAAAGTCATGGAGAGAGTAGAAAGGAATTAAATTTACAATGCCTCTTTAATCAAATATTGTACACTAACACATTTTCGCTTATATTCATAAATCTGGTATGTTGCCGAGTTGTATGCAAATTTCTAGCTGGCTTTCGGAAGGATTACTCAACAATTGATAATCTATTTAGTTTATACCTTCTCTTGTGGTTTTCACACGATTCCACGAAACATGCCTTTTTTGTAAGTTAGCACGCCTTGGTCTCTCCAGTCACATTTTCGAGTTCATATATGTTTAGAGCCATTTTCTCAACTAACCTTCAACTTTAAAGTTCACTTTATATTTAAAGGTTGCTTTAAAATTTATAGTTGTGTTTAAAGCAAAGTATTTTATTATCGGTTTTTAATTTATTTAGAACCAAGAGACATATACATGTCAAATATAAGTGCTTTACTTTAGACCAAACTATAATTTTTAAAACAACCTTTAAATATAAAGTGAGTTTTAAAGTTAATGGTTGCTTGAGAAAGCGGTCCTTAATCTACAAAGATACGATAACCAGGTGTTTTTAGGAGGGTCGATTTCTGACCGTTGCTGTGTCAATCAGGGCGTACGGCAAGGCTGTCTGCTGAGTCCTATACTTTTTTCTAATATCTTAATGATGGTGAAGTCACAGTCTGAGCGGCGGGGTAAATGTACACAGAGAAATCTGCGTTTTAAAACTTGTATGGAACGATTTAGTTTTAAAAACATTTTGACCCAGGGTTTGCACCTAAAACTTTTATTTAAGTTTTGAAACCAAAATTTTCAATTCAACTTTCAAAAATCTACGTTTTTGTTTTTTATAACGCACATTTTCAAAACGATTGTAAAAACGATCGTTTGAAAATTGAAAATGCGCATGTTCCAATCTAAAATGTTTCTTCTTTGTGTTAAAAACCTACATTTTCAAATATGATATGTATCATTAGAAGCCAAGTCAACAATTTTTAGTATAATTGTCTGTCTGTCTGTCTGTCCGTCCGTCTGTCTGTCTGTATGTTTGTACGCGATCTAGCTTAAAATATAGAAAGAAAAAAATAAAGAGTTGCCACCTGTTTGAAAATCGCAGTTTAAGTAAATTTATAAGATAAAGTAAATATTGCAATATAGCTGCCAAAAGAAGGCCTACAGACAATAGTATTTTTGTTAACGGTTACCACCTGTTTCAAAATTTTAATTTAATTGATAAGATAAATTAAATATTGCAATATGGCTATCAAATTGAAGAGGTCTAGGAAAGTTTACTGCCGAAAGTAAATTTAAGGAAGGTTGCCACCCGCCTGAAAAAATTGATTAAATTAAATTGATAAAATAAATGAAACTAGTGAACCCGCATGACGCCAAAGCGCCAACATTTAAATAAATTTTTTAAACAGGAGAAACCTATTCAAAAACCTATAAAAATATTCCTAATGATTAATTTAACCATTTCTGAGTGATGAGAGGTCTCGCATGGTGTTGGTTTTCATGTAACTTCAAAAAATAAAACCTGTGCACATCTATGTAGAATCCGAGTTCTTTAATTTGACTTCTCATTTGGGAAATTCGAAATAACGTTGCAGATGTGATGACCCTCAAAAAAAATATAATAATAGATGGCAGCTCTAATTAAAAATATTATCAGCCTATAGTTTCCTTAAAACTCTTTCGTTTGACACTAATATTTCGATAATTCATTTATGTATCTTTCGTATAAGTAAAACAAATTTGAATTTTCAAACAAGTGGCAACCTCTTTAAAGGTATTTTGAAACTAAAATCTTTCGCCTGGCATTGTAATACATATTTCAATTTACTGATGAATTAAGTTGAATTTAGTTTTTTTAAACAAATGGCAACTCTCGTAAATACAATTTAGAAATAAACTATTTTCAAACCCATTTCGATAGATACCCATCTTTTGACAATCCATTTAACTTATTAAATAATTTGAGCTTAATTTTTTCAACAAAAAAACCAAATGTTCAATTTAAAGATTTCTTAACACTCGTTCTTTTTATAACCATATTTTAAAATTTCATGTAACTTATGTATAATTAAACAAAATACCACTTTCAAAACAGGCGGCAACCTTCTTAAAAATTATTTTCGAACTAAAATTTCCTTAAATATTTTTCGCCTGACATAGTTATAAATATTTCAAGTATCTGATGAATTAAGTGGAAATCCATTTTTTAAACACGTGGCAACCCTCCTAAACATAGTTCTTAAATAAAGGATTTTAAACCCATTTCCGTTGATTACCATCGGTTAGTAATTCATTTAACTTATTAAGTAATTTTAGTTTAGCCCTTTAAGCTGGGCAACCCTCACGCACATCAAAAATTTCCTAAATTGTCAATTGTAAGTATTTCTTGAAGCTCTTTCAATTGACATCCATCGTTAATATTTCATATAACTTGGGTATAAAATAGTTCAATTAGACTTCTCAAATAGGTGGCAAACCTATTCAAAATATTTCCAAACTACTACCTTCTAAACTTCTTTTGTATGACACCCATGTAGCGATACCTTATTTACTTACCAAATTCCTTTAATTAAAATTTAATTACATTTTTTTAACATGTGGCAACATTCCTATACGTAGTTAACTTATAAAGTATTTTCAAACCCATTTCGATTGACGCCCATATTTAATAATTCATTTAACTTTTTAATTAATTTAAGCTTAATTTCTTAACAGGTGACAACCTTTTTCGAAAAACTAAAACCTTCTTGAACATCCACATCCTAAGCCCTTTAATTTGGTACCTCACTTTTGAAAATCGAACGTGCGGTGCAGATCTTTTATGCTGCACAAAAAATGCCTTCGCGTATTATATATATAGATTATAGACATAGATACCTATTTTAGTTACCCCATTGCCTTAATTCAAATTGAATTTGATTGTTTAAACAGGTGGCAACCCTCCTACACGCAGTTAAGAAATAAAGTATTTTCAAAACTATTGCGATTGGTACCCAAATGGTAATTATTGGTTTAACTATTTAAATAATTTGAACTTAATTTTTAAACAGGTGGCAGCCCTCTTCAAACACTTTAAAAATATTCTAAACGTTCATACTAAAGAACTCTTAAGATTCATTCGCTTGACGTCCATATTTTTATACTTCATATAAATTAGACTTTTCAAACAGGTGGCAGCCCTCTTCAAACACTTTAAAAATATTCTAAACGTTCATACTAAAGAACTCTTAAGATTCATTCGCTTGACGTCCATATTTTTATACTTCATATAAATTAGACTTTTCAAACAGGTGGCAGCCCTCTTCAAACACTTTAAAAATATTCTAAACGTTCATACTAAAGAACTCTTAAGATTCATTCGCTTGACGTCCATATTTTTATACTTCATATAAATTAGACTTTTCAAACAGGTGGCAGCCCTCTTCAAAATGTTTACAAACTGCTACGTACTTAAACTTTATCGTGTGGCATCCATAAATATTTCTATTACCTAATTCCCTTAATTCAAAGTGAATTTGATTTTTTTAGCATGTGGCAACCCGCATAAAGTTAACTTAAGAAACAAAGATTTTCGAAACTATTTCCATTTATGCCCATTTTGTAATAATTGGTTTAGCTTTTTAAATAATTTGAACTTAATTTTTTAAAAGGTGGCAACTCTTTTCGAAAAAGTTAAACCTTATTGCACACCTATAGCCAGGGCCCTTTGATTTGGCACCTCACTTTTGAAAATCGAACGAACGGTGTGGATATGAAGGTATTGATTATTAAATTATTTGAATGCAAGTTTTTATCAGCTGGCAACTCCTTTCGAAAAAAAAGACCAGTTTGCACTTCTGCAGGCCAATCGCTTTAGTTTGACACCCCATTTTTGAAAATCGAACGAACGGTCCAGATCTTTTATGCGGAACAAAAAATGCCTTCGTGTATTATTTTGAACTTAACTTTTTAAAAGGTGGCAACTCTTTTCGAAAAAGTTAAGCTTTATTGCACACCTAAAGTCAAAGCCCTTTGATTTGACACCTCACTTTTGAAATCGAACGAACGGTATGGATCTGATGGCATTGATTATTAAATTATTTGAATGCAATTTTTTATCAGGTGGCAACTCTTTTCGAAAAAGTAAAACCTAATTGCACATCTACAGACCAAGCGCTTTAATTTGACATCTCATTCTTGAAAATCGGGCGAACGGTACAGATCTTTTATGCTGCAAAAAAAATCCCTTCGCGTATAATATATATATATAATTTGAATTTAACTTTTTAACCAGGTGGAAACCCTCCTCAAACGCTTTAAAAATATTACTACTGTTTAAACTAAGATTTGCGAATACTTTTTTCTTTGATAACTTTTTACACAGGTGGCAACCCTTCTCAAACTCCTAAAATATATTCTCAATGTTCAAACTAAGATTTCGTAACACCTTTTAGTTTTATATCGATAATTGAATTAAATTAGACTTTTCGATCAGGTGGCAACCCAATTAAAAATATGTTCAATCTAAAATCTTCTTAAATCCCTTTCGTCTGACACCCATATTGTTATACCTATTTTAATTACCCCATTGCATTAATTCAAATTGAATTTGATTGTTTAAACAGGTGGCAACCCTCCTAAACGCAGTTAAGAAATAAGGTATTTTCAAAACCACTGCGATTGGTACCCAATTAGTAAATATTGATTTAACTATTTAAATAATTTGAACTTAATTTTTTAACAGGTGGCAGCCCTCTTCAAACACTTTAAAAATATTCTAAACGTTCCAACTAAAGATCTCTTAAGATTCATTCGCTTGACGTCCATAACTTTTTACTTCATATAAATTAGACTTTTCAAACAGGTGGCAACCCTCTTCAAAATGTTTACAAACTACTACATACTTAACCTTTACCATCTGGCACAAATACATATTTCTATTACCTAATTCCCCTCATTCAAATTGATTTTGATTTTTAACTGGTGGCAACCCTCATAAAGTTAAGTTAAGAAACAAACATTTTCAAAACTATTACCATTTATGCCCATTTTGTAATAATTGGTTTAGCTTTTAAAATCATTTGAACAAAATTTTTTTAAAAGGTTGCAACTCTTTTCGAAAAAGTTAAACCTTATTGCACACCTACAGCCAGAGCCCTTTGATTTGGCACCTCACTTTTGAAAATCGAACGAACGGTGTGGATCTGATGGCATTGATTATTAAATTATTTGAATGCAATTTTTTATCAGGTGGCAACTCCTTTCGAAAAAATAAAACCAGTTTACAAATCTACAGGCCAAGCGCTTTAATTTTGCACCCTATTTTTGAAAATCGAACGAACTTAGTTTCTTAACAGGTGGCAACTTTTTTCGGAAAAGTAAAACCTTTTTAAACATCCACCCTAAGCCCTTTTATTTGGTACCTCACTTTTGAAAATCAAACGGACGATGCGGATCTGAGGGCATTGATTAGTAAATAACTTGAGTTTAATTATATAACAGGTGGCACCTCTTTTCGAAAAAATAGAACCTTATTGCACATCTACAGGCCAAGCGCTTTAATTTGACACCCCAAGTTTGAAGATGGAGTGAACGGTGCAGATGTTTTAGGCTGTACAAAAAATGCCTTCGCGTATTATATATAATAGACAGATAGATATTACAATACGGGTATCAAGCAGCACAAAAACACCTTTAAGGCATAGTGAAGCAGGCCGGGTATTTGCTAGTTATTTAATAAACCATGAGAACTCGTTTTTGTGAGTTACTCTTAGCAAAGCTTTTTTTCGATAAAACAAGTCCACCGTATCACCAATGTCCCTTTCATTTAAATGGTTAAAAAGGCGATGTTGTATTTACTTCATCGCCTTTTCCGAAGAACCAATTGACGCTTGATGTAACTTTTTTTATCTGCACACAATTTTTTCGACAAATGATGTAAACATATCGTCACTACACACGAATAAAGGCGCGCTAGTATTTTGACGGCGAAAAAGACGTATAAAAAAATCTTACGAAAGAAAACGTTTAAGGAAAACTTCGGCGAAGGAAGATGCGAAACCTAGTTGACGGTATACGGGTCTTTCTTCGCCGTAAAACATTTTAACGCGTCTTTTCGCCGTAAACTATCTAAAGGCCGGTCCACATAGAACTTTCGCGTTGGCTTTGGCGTTGGAGTTGGTTTGACAGAACGCACGTTAAAAGTATGCTTGCTACAATGAACGTTTGGCAGCGAATGCTTGGGCCACTAAATTAACATACTAACGAGAGATTAATTAATATTTCATATCAATAATTGCACTAAAAAAGATATTTCTTGCCCGCACTTGATTGAAAAGGAAAAATATTTCACATAATCTTATTTATTTGCAACAGCTGACGAGCAACGTACGCGAAAAGTTGAGAGTTGGCCATCTTTTTGCTTTGTGTTGGCGTGAGCGTTGTCGAATTTCGGCTATGTGGACGGCTGCATTTGAATTCATGTATTCAAAGTCAGCTGTTGAAGCGACGCCAACGCCAACGCAACGCCAAAGTTCTATGTGGACGGGCCTTTAAGAGTTTTTCTTCGCTGAAGTTTGTTTTCTGCGTCGTTGCGTCGTTTCGTTTTTCGTGGTTAACTTTTAAGCTCGCGTCTTTAATCGTATCTAGGACGATATGAAACGGTTTTCATTGCATATACATACATATACATAGGTAGCTTTTTTATTCTACTGCAAAACATTTTAGTTTTGAGTATGTTTCATACTGGTCTAAAAATAAATTTACGTTTTTATTTGAAAAGTATCTCGTTTTACTTGTCGGCCGCTGTTGCGCTTTCACTCATCAGCACCTGGGTTCAAGCCCTAGTCAAAGCAACATCGCAAAAAATATAGAAAAAGGTTTTTTCTTAACAGCGGTCGTCCCTCGGCAGGCAATGGCAAACCCCCGAGTGTATTTCAGCCATGAAAAACAGCTTCTCATAAAACAAACATAATACAAACGCCGTTCGGAGTCGGCGTAAAACTGTAGGTCCCTCCGCTTTGTGTGGCAACACCAAGGCGCACGCCACAAGTCGGAGGAGAAGCTCGGCCAAACACTAACATATGTGTAAGCGCCAATCTATTATTATTATATTATATATACCTCGTTTTACTGCAACTCGTAGGGAATGTTTCATTTTAGTTTTGAAAACACGCATTTTTGGCATTACCTTTTTTGTTTTCGTTTATTCTCCACAGTCTAAAACAAAATATATTATAACGTTCGTTTTTGTTTTGCGAATGTTTCGTTTTAAAGCCGTAGAAACAAATACTTACTGCATTTTTTATTTTGCATTCATGAAGTAAAATTAAAAAAAAAAAAAAAATGTTTTACAATTTCTTTGAAAAAATTGCGTTTTATTCGAGTAAGTTTCTCAGTGTAGCTTGTTCTGTAGTTTTACTATACGCTGAGGATATTATGAATAAAAACTAAACAATTGCTTTTTCTTAAAATTTCACATCTTTTACTCGATTTATTCAACGAAATTTAAGTAAATGGTCTGATATTTTAAGAAAAAGTTTTTATTCATACGGCCCATTGTTTTATTGGTAGAGACTGCACCCGGTCTACAGAACATGATCGATGATATTCACAGCTACGGCTCGCAGTTGGGACTAAAGGTAAATTTAGCAAAATCTAATATGATTTTTAGGAAAGGGGTTACTAAAAGTTAAATGGTAAGTGAAATTTCTGAAATTACCACATCTCCAAAGAAAAATAAATACACTTGTCATTTAGCTTTTATTAACCTTAACGAAAGCTTTGCTTATTAATCGTCTTCGCAAAACTGAGAAGGTTATCTTATCGTCGGAATATATATATATATATATATATATATTTTTTATGTATGTATACAAATATCTCCACTCATACACCACGTATCAGAAAAATTTGTTGTGGAGTTATTTCTATTCATGTAAGTAATAAACATTCAAAATATGAACGAAATTTGGAATATCTGGACTCCTGTGCCACATAGCGGATTAATTATTATTTTTTATTGCATTGTCAACAGAACCAAACGCGTGTGCCATTCTTCCACGCCTCTATGCAGCGCGAATGGTGCATCCAGCAATGCCAAGAAAGCTCCAATCTGCAATCACAACAAACGGGCATTTCTTCTCCGCTCGTTCTCAAAGCACACTCTTCAACAAACTGACATATGCGAACAATGGAACGACATATCCCACATAATTGATAGATATATGTAGGTTAGAGTGGCCCAAATTTTATATGGGGGAAAAAAATTTCATCGTAGAAAACAGAGCACTCCTTTGTTTTTTCCTTTTGGTATTTGTAATATCTATACCAACTTTAATTTTTCTACTGTAACCAATAAGGGTGCTCAATAATCTTGAATTGCGCTACTGAATCCCTTTGAGACTGCTAAAATATTGATGATTTTTATAAAAAGCTAGTGTTGCCATGACAAGTGAAGGTGATAATATTTAAAAGCTAATTTAAATTTGAAATATGGACAATAAAATTCTAGAGTAAAATATAAACATTTCATGAGCATCCTCTAAATGTATGCTTAGAAGCATAAAGTTTGGTACCAGCACATATTTCAGCACGACGAAACATTTTGGAAGGTGCCCCCAACCTTAATTCGGAAAATTTTTTGGGACCACTCTAATGTAGGTGTAGCTGAAAGAGGCCGAAATATGTGAGTGCGAAGAGAGTGAAATGCTCGCAGGCAGGAAAAACGACCAACATTTGCATTCACTTTTATCTAGAATATGGCCAGATGAACGAATGCCCGCATAAAAGGCGAACCGCCATACGCGCCAACTATCGCGGTATCAGCCCTATAAGCACCGAGTATAAGGTTTTATCGACCGTATTGTGTGAAAGACTGAAGCCCTTCGACAACGAACCGATTGGGTATAATCAGTGTGGCTTTAGAATTAGCAAACCCTCCATAAACCAGATGTTCACTATACGCCCAATATTGGAAAAGATTCGCCAGAATAATATCGACGCAAACCATCTATTTGTCGATCTCAAAGTCGCTTTCGACAGCGCGAAAAGAAGTTGTTTCTATACCCACTATGTCTTAATTTGGAATTCGCGCGAAACTAATACAGCTTTGTAAAATATCGCGTTAACACCGATAATAATGACAGTCTTTAAATCCAACGAACTCTTGCCTACAAATGCTATAATGGACTGAGTAGGCAATTGAGAAGTAAAGTCCTATGTGTAAGTCACTCATCATGTCCGTGCTGATATATGGCGGAGAAGTCTTGATGCGCTCTAGAAAAAGATTTTGGAGAGGATGGCAGTTCCGTACACCGCCGGCGATAAAATGAGCCACTAGAAGTAGCGGAGCGGGTTAAAATAAATACAGCGGCTCCGCTGACTCGGCTATATCGTACGAATGGACAGAAACGCTCCAGCTGTGAAAGTATACAACGCGAATCAAGACGCTGATAACAGAGGAAAAGGTAGGCTTTCTCTGCGATGAAAAGACTTTGTGGGGAGGCATTTGGCTTCATTTGACATATTCAATTGGCGTCAGTTGGCGCGCTTTATTGGACTCGGCCAAAATAGGCAGTTACTGCGCTAATGAAGAAGAAGAAGAAGTTTACTTTGGGAGTCGATACAGGATACGTAGACCTGTTGAGTTTTGATTTGTGCCAATAAACAAATTTTTAATTAAAAATTCTCCTTGAGTTGAATAAATTGCCCTGAAAATTTCTTTCCCTATAAAGTAAGATATCTCGTTTAGCAACTAGTCGAATGATTTGAACATTTAGTTGTAATTAATTTTTCCATCAATTATGCACAAAATCACAAACACATGCTGCTTCTAAAATTTGAAGATCAGATGAGGAGGGATTCTCGTATTTTAAGAGCTGCCAGTCTTGGCGACATTTTGCTGAACTGAACAAATTTCTCTTCCTTCGCCTTCTGCGTGTGTCTATCAAAACCAAATAAATCAACATCGTTCACTGGTTGGTCATAAGCAATAATTTCAACGAGACAATGTAGACACAAAGTCGTTCGTTAGTCGTTAGCAATTTACGTAAAAACTTTACGAAATCACGTACGCTGTCAATTGTGAAGATGCGGAAACCATAAAGTGTTAACGCCAATGGCAGCACCATTCATTGCCAATGCTGTCAATAAGAGAGAAGAATGAGTGCAAGAAGGAGCTTGTGGAGTGTTTGCAATAGCAATTGGTAAATTGGCAAATGAAAATGGACGAATGAGCGAGTGTGGCGTATAAGAAGTCAGTTTATTTCTAACTAACGAGCGTGTTCATCTTGCAGAATGTCGGATTAATTGGGTGGCAACGAGTGTGGCTATATACATAAAAGTAATAACTCTTCGATTGTGGTTACATTAAATATACTCTGCTTATGCTTAAGATAATATATACAACATACATACATATGTACGTATATTCCTCGCTCTAGAAATATTTTCCCAGCTGAAAGTGCATTGAAATTGAAATCCTACTAATACGATTTATGGCCAAATTTAAATGTTAACGTTAATTAAATTTTCGTCATCAACAATAACACAGAAGGAGGCGTGGGCCTGAAAAGAGGCCCGCAGGAGAAATATAAAGCTGCCAAGCTGCTTAACATATGCCAGCTGACGCTCCAGCCAGCTTTAGCTATAATCAGTATTCTGGCGTGGTATTTTCGTTTGACAAAACCAAGATGTTAAAACCACTTTTAGGCACTTCAAAGCTGCCGCTCATCCCCTGGTTCAAATCTCTGTCCGCACTTACCGCATTCATTTGACATTTACCCAATAAATTGTTAGGTATTTCATGCGTGTTCATTTCACGCAGAACTACATATGTACATATACAAAATACCAAAAACAAATTTGTTTGTAAAAGAAGTGGAAGTATGGCTGAAAGTCACTGGGAAGATTTATAGCGGAATGTGAAAAGCTAACGTCTACGAAGCTAACTGGAAAAATGCGTATTTGCGTACTTGTACATATTAATGCATAACTTAGAGTATAACAATGTGTGTACAAATCGACTGCTGAGTGGAAGATCGACCTATCTCGGCAGCCAGTTTGAAAACGCACTATCACAAAAAACACTTCAAGAACGCCCTATTTCAGAATTTGGTTGAAGAACGCCCTATTTCAGATTTCGTTCAAAAATGCTCTATCTCAGCTGCCAATTCAAAAACGCCCTATCTTAGCACATTTTCAATACATTTTGAAGTGAGGTAGGGCGTTTTCGAAGCGAATTTTGAGATAGGGTGTTCTTCAACCAAATACTGACATAAAATGTTTTTCAATAAAATTTTTAAATAAGGCGTTATTGAAAAGTTTTTTGAGATAGGGCGTTTTTGAACTGGCTGTCGAGATAAGTCGGTCTTCCACACAGCAGTCGAAATATAAGTATATGAAATGAAGTGCCCCACCTTCAAAAGAATTCGTGTATAGTTCCAATGTCATGAAGCGAGGTTCCTATTTGGCTGCCAATTTTCAGTGCATAACTTTACGGGTTTAATGTCAATATCATCTGGAATGCACAAGTACTGTAGTTTAGAAATAAAAAGTAAGTCCCCCCAGCGCCACCTAGCGAGTTTTCTGGTAGCCTATAATAGGACCATGTATGCAGGGTATAACCTCTGAAAATTTGACTCAAATCTATGCAGTAGTTTCTGAGTTAACTCCGAGCAACGAAAACGGCAATTGTTTTATATATGTAAACAGATATATTTAGATTGGTAATAATATGGGTACATGTTTGAACATGCGAATCAGGTGTATTTAGATGTTTGCGGTCGCTGTTATACGAACACACCGATGAAATAGCCGTGTAAAGAAAGTTGCAAAAATGTTTGGAGATACATATGTATTTTTCGAAAATAACTATTATTGTCGCGGAACCCACCAAATTCCAATCTAGCCTACCAAATGTAAAAAATCCTACTAGTTTGGATAGGAAAAGCCCATGTTTGGCAACACTGAGTTGGACGCAAAGCAATCTGTATTGGCATTAGAAGCTGAGTTGGAAATGGGCCAAAAATATGTAGTGAACTTATAAATAATTTTCTCAACTCATATTGCTGTTTTATCGATATTGGCCTTACCTATCAAATGTGATAAATCTAAGAAAAAAAACATCCCCTGTTGCGAAATCCTGTCTCCGTAGATGTGTGGACGATGAAACCAACTGATAAGGCGTCCGTATGAAAGATATAAGGCATATATTTCTTGGAGTGTTAGTTCGCAGATGAATCTTAAAATTTTAATTTCAACTACCACATTTTGCGTATTTCGACCCACTGTACCACTTAGTCGTCCCTATGCCTGTGTTAAAGTGTTAGTGTATTGGTTGATTTCGCCGCAGTGTTGGTGCATCTTGAATTTAATTAGAGAATTTCTCGGGTAGTAATTAGAAGATTCTTTTTACATGCGCGGGAATTTCGCAATTAAAACCTTTTTGATAAATTACACACGAGGATAATGTATGCTGTTGTGCTGGTGCGCTTTGTAATGCGTTACCTACTACCAATAAGCGTCCGTCATTCCCCAGAAAGACTTAGTGCTCAGTGAGTGTTTTTTTTTGCGCTGCGCCTGAGCGGGGGTGAGACATTTTTGATGCTCCAGTGAACTGCGATGCTGCTCTATACTACCATTACCATGTGCGTTACGATACATACATATACTATTCTAGCGATCCAGTTGATATGAACAAGCACCATGTCAACAGCATCCTTTTTCGCTACAGAATTTCGAGGAAATACGAGTTTACTTAAGCAACAAAGTAGAAAAGATTTATTTGCTTTGGCTCATGTGCGAACACATTTTACGCCAAATGCTTGAAATAACAAACTAGCGACTAAATGAATGAATGAATAAGCAATGGAATGTGAAAAAATACACTAACCACAGTATATATGTATATGTATGTATAAGTTTCTTTTGGGCTGATTTAAGTCAACCTCAAAACTTCATTTACGCAATTAGATAAGTTATTCGATTGTAAGCTGCATTTGCTGGAGTCAGCACATTTAGTTTTCTTTATGCTACAAATTAAAGTTTATGTACCTACTATGTGTGTTCATACATATGTAAGTATCTATGCATGTACATACATATCGTTACCTTAATTCATAAAAGCCCTGATCAATACTTTTTTCGAAACTGCGTTTTTTACAGATTTTGGTAGCATGTATCAAAATACACCTTCAATCAAAATTTTTAAGTGTTAGTAGCAAAACCAACGGAGTAACATGCCACTTTTTAAAAAGCCATGCCTGTTTTTGATACTAATTTTATGTTTTGCTTCTCCTGTAAAATAAAATAAAATTGTTGGTTAGGGCCTTTGTGAATTAAGGTGACGACATGTACATATGTATGCATACCGCAAGTACAATAGAAAAAAATTTATATGTATAATGCACTTGGTAATCAAGCAGACAATGGCTCATAATGAAAATACGCGATACCTTAATAATGGCTACCCATCCTACCACCAACCCCCATGCGCTTCGTACAGTGAAAAGAAAAAATCTTCTAAACCAAATGCTTGAGTATGAGCACAGTGGAAAATCCTGCGAAAGGCTTAAGCTAAGACTGACAAACACCTGAGACATTCAATTATGCCAACGACCAAAACCTCATTCGTGCACACAGTTGCAAGGACAACCTCACAGGCGACATTTACATTTACAAAAGTAGAAAGAAGTATGAGTACAGCAATATTGTCAACTGCGGTAAAAGATATGTAAAGAAAAAAATAACAAGTAAGTGTGTAGGTAAATGAAATGCAAGTAGAAAAAAAGATATAAAAAATAAATTTTCTATTTTGTAGGATAACATACCCTTCATGACTAGAAATAGAGCTTTTGTTTTGGATGATTTTTTTGCAAACGTGATCGTTAATCCTCATAGCTAATTTCCAAGGTAAATAATAAATTCAAATCCCATATCTAATGGCTTTCTTTTCTACCGAAAAATGTTGCCCTCTTATTGCCCTCTGCGCACAAATACAAAGGCAACCTTTAAAAAAAAAAAATCGTCATAATGCTTGAAAAGACAGGGCAGAAACATAAATATAGTTCCGCAGTCCAATTCTCTAAAAGGCAGGAGGCTGAAATTGGGTTATCTTCCCGATCATTATCAGGTGTTTGCGTCACGAAAAGTGATGAAAACAGATGACGTCTCTCCACTTTGATGCCTTCAGTTCAATGCTGAGTGAAATGTTATTAGCGTAGTTTTTTAAGGTGACTTCGTGGTCGAAGGTTGAAGTGATATAACTGGTTGTGGGCCCGAGGAATACTAGGTCTGGTTCCAAAATAAAACAAGTTCATTATGGTCACCAACAAAATTTACCTAAGACATGCATTACCAAACTCCTCGCGAAATGCAGCGTTTCCATGTCGTTCGAATCGACACCGACGAACCAGCTCTAAAAGTATTCAACTCGGAACCTAGGACGGAAAGACCAGGTGGCGAAGGACTTGGATTCACTTGGCATTTCCAATATGAATGTTAGTGTTTCGCCAAGTTTCTCCTCCGACTTGTGGGGTGCACCTTGATGTCGTCACACAAAGCGGAGGGACCTACGGTTTTAAGCCGACTCCGAATGGCGATTGTATTTTTATGAGAAGCTGTTTTTCGTGGCAGAAATACACTCGGAGGTTTGCCATTGTCTGCCGAGGGACGACCGCAGTTAAGAAAAAACCGTTTTCCATATTTTTTGCGATGCTGCTTTGACCAGGGCTTGAACCCAGGTGATGATGAATGAAAGCACGCACTGCTTACCACTACACCACAGCGGTCGAATAAAAGAGATTGCCCTTAGAAAATTCCTCCCTCGTTATTTTGTAATTATAAAATAATCTCAGATTAAACCCTTAGTTTTAGGTGTCCAACCTATTTTTCGATTATTTTTGCGAATAAAACGAGAAATGTCAAATGTAAAAGTAAACAAAAATGGACGCAAGCAAAGGAAAGAGGGTTTTAAAGGCTTTTTACCAAAAGATTAATATATTTAGTGATCACATCGGCACAGATAAGAAAATATAACTCTTCCTTGAGTTGTGAGAAAAACCAGTACATACAACCAGTTTAAGGCTAATAATTCGAAATTTGTTTGTGTGAATGAGGTGATTAACAACGAGCTTTGATGGAGATTGTATTTATATGTTTTTTGTTTTCTTCATTTTAAAGGTTTTTATTTTCATTTTAAAGGTAGCCAAAAAGGTGTACACATTTCAAAGGAGTACAGTTTCAAATTAAATTAGGGCTAGAAAAAATTATACCTATTTTTCCATCACTGCAAAAACATAAGTAAAAACCCTTTCAGCTGATTTTTTAAAATGCCTGTAGCTTAATTCACCTTTTGACATTCCCGTTATGACGAAATTCTTCCATTCTACTTAATATCAATCGCCTAGCAAACACATCAATACCCTGAAGCAAAAACAAATATACAGCCTCAAAAAACAGTAAGAAGAAGAGTTTTTTTTTTTACTTACAGAAATGTGAAATGCTCAGAACTTCTCACGTATAATTTAAATATTTAGCTAAGAAACAGAAAAAGCAGACAAACAGCAGTCTCAGCAAGTATATCATTATTAAGAAAACTTCCTATAATTTTAATATGCTGCGTGTGGCGATCATATAAGTTGGCAACGTCCTGGACCTACCAAATAATATATAGCACACACCATCGAGCAGGATATCTAAAATATTAAGTAAACGCAATAATTTCCAGCCCTAAAAGGGCTACATACATTCGACGTATCAGCCTTCTGAAATGTGGGGTATAAAAATCATAAAAAATAATATTATTAAAAGCTAACCACCCACCGCGATACATACTCGTACATACCTACATACATACATGTGTATTTGTTCAACACCACGGTTTTGTTTTGTTTGTTGTAGCGCAATTTTAAACTTCAGCCAGCGAGGATTTTAGTTTAATAAGCTCAAGATGTGACAAAACAGCTGAGGTCCTTTACAATACTTTTCTAGCATTGTTTCCTCACATCCATTCGCTCCTTCGTTGGCTCTTTTGTTTGTGCATACTTTCACTTGCAATAACTCCCCATGAACTGCAAAACAAAATCAAATTGTTTTGTGTGCGCATTTGTCGCTGATGCGGTTATGATGGACCATTGTAAAAATTTTACTAAAAGGATTTTATAACGCGAATGAAAACATCGCTTAGACGATAGCAGTATGTATGTAAGTGCGAAAATAGTTTAGTTTTTCTTTGAAATCCTCAGCTCACTTTATTTAGGACTGAACGAAAAGTTTCACTAAAGTTTGTATTAATAGCCGATAAGGTGATTTTCCAGTAAATTGCATTGGTCCTTTGCATTAAGCCAAGTTCGTTATCTGTGGCAATTACTAATAATTGGATTTTTTTTTTTGATAGTTTTAGTACCTTATTCGATTTGCTTAGGCCAAGACAGGCAAAGAGCGGCAAAGCGGCGAGCGGTTTAAAATTAAAGCATAGATATGAAATACTATTGAATTGGCCACGCAATGAGCGGCATTTCTGTATGGCGCGGCTCAGCCGCTCATTGCTTAGCCTCGGCCATAGGCTGTTGGCATTGGATTCAAATTAAAATTATAACTCAGAATTTAGTGTTCTAGATAAAATTTTCTTTTACTTTTATCAGTATGCTACAAAAGTTTATGAACTAGTCCCCAGTTATCATCTAGCTGGAAATCTATGTAATCAATTGTAAAATAATGTCTAAAGAAAATATGTATTTTCTTGTAAAAATACATTTGTGCGTTCTTAGCATTAAAGCAAAACGGGTTTGTATGAGAAATTTGAAAACTTGCTAGTTTATTTTAGGGATTACAGCCGTTTGTCGAGGTACATGCACCATCTCAATCGGGCGAAGGCCGCAGATGTAAACAGTGGGTGTTGATGATACACTTGGTAATTATGCTTGTCTGTCTCAGAATGCAGTTCGCCACCATTATATCTGGCCTTATTCTTATATGTCTGGTAGGTGTCGCAACGCTTGGACCCATGATTGGCTCCAATCTTATTGGACAAGCACAATTTGTATCTGGAATTTTGGTGTTTTAAATTCTCTTTCTTGCCTGTATAGGGAAGGAATGTGTCACCATTACCTAATTTCCAGGGCAATGAGGCTCCAAAAGGCTGAAAAGGTCTCACTCTTTATATCCGTGAAAGAGTCAGCAGAGCTCTTGGGCGAACCCAGCTTAGCGGTTTATATTGTTTAGGATTTTCACCAGCCTAACAATTTGACCGAAGGTATCAATACCGCTGCAGTATTCTTTAAACGATACCATTTTTCGAAGAACGTATAAGCTTCTGATATTCACTTTGTGCGTTCCCAGTTCATCTCAGCATTTTTTTTTTTAGGATCCGGCTTAAAAGTTTCCTCGAACCAGTCCTCAACTTATAATCCATCAAGGGACACACACGAATAGGAGAAGTTAATTTAACCACCGTCTCATCAACTCCCTGTGTGGATCGAATTCTAGGTGACGCGGTTGTCACAGTATTACACAGCACCAGTCATCAAACCCGAGGGTAGTGGCAGCACAGAGCCATATGGAAAATACGCAGACGCAACAAGTAAGTGTTTCCACCCTTTCTTACTAAGCTCAACTTGCAGCAACCAAATCCTGACAGTATAATTGCTAAAGTTTGGTCGCTGGACCGGAGCACGAAGCACTATACTCCCCTCATCCTCGCTTCGCTGTAAACCCCGGTTTAAACCAGCAAATATTTGACGAGACCATCTTATTCCGCCCTTGGCCTTCCCCACACATACTCACGCCCGCTACCGCACTTACTGCATCAGCGGTAACTCCCTTCCGAATCTCATCGCTACGCTTCAAGAGAAATTCGGGACAGGCAGCAAGGGCCAAAGCAACCAGACTCCTGCTGGACACAACCTCCTTGGACAGTGTTGCCTTGGGAGATGCAGCAGTAGCCATACAGCAGGGTTTCTTTTGCTTCCAATTTCTCATCCTTTTCTTCTCGAAAAATGAAGCAAACTTATGCTATCACTGAGCGGTAGTTGGTAGATAACTGCTTCGCCACTAATGCTACTTGCAAGCAGCTGGCCAGATCATCTGACTTCTGAAGAAGAGGGAAAGAGGTAAAGTCCCCTCCTCTCTCCGTCAGTATGCGTTTTCTCGCGTAAACGCTGGATACTTGTGTGATGGTCAGGTCGCGGGCAAAAGCTAGTATTCAATAAATTTAATTGAAGTCCAGTTAAGTGGTAAAAACACCTGGAGTAGTCAACATGTCTCTTGATTTCCAGAATAGGTCGCCAAAAAAGTAAAAAGAATGACGATAATTTATGCATATGAATGTACTTGGACATACAAATCTATTCGTTAAATAAGTAATTTATAAATACATTGGTGTGTGTATACACCTTTGTGTTATTACTGTGCAACTTGCAAAACTCATTCAGTTGTTGAGACTTAAGGCGACAAGTATGTATGTATGTAGATATAAGCGACCAAAACATGGCTGTCTACTGAACACCTTTTGGTCACTCTAAGTATAGGCAGCGGCGGACAGGAAAGGCAGTTGCGCCATTGCTAAGTCACAAAGGACCAACTCGCTGGGTCGGCTAGGTTAGAACTTTGTTGTCTTTAACAAGCACAAGTGTGCAGTTCTGTATGTCAGCGTGTCTTTTACACAACTATGTACATATGTATATACATACATACAGTACATGTTATATGTATTTTACAAGTATTTTCGTTTCGACAGACTTCGATTCACTTTGCCACGCTTGAGTGCGGTCCAGTGGCACATAAGATTGAAAATGCCTATACGACAGTTTGGGGAGTAATTAAGCAGCCTCAATTCATTTATCATGACAGAACATTATGGTATGTCGTGGCGAGTGTATATGCACTATGTATGTGGGAGTGTAGGATGTGTGTTCAGCTTGATCCTTTGCGGTTCGCCATGATTGTGTAAGTTGTAAGTCGTGAAGCTGAGGACGATGCTTGAACTACACGAGATCTAGTGTATAGTTCAGTTATAGAAGTCTTACATATAGATATATACATATGTATATGTAAATTAGGATGCCTCTCCAGACAAACAAAAATCGGTACGGGTGTTTTATCGGAATTATAAAATTGATTATATATAAGATCTCCGCCAAAATATTTTGGGAAAATATTTAGATTTTTTGTAAACTAGACCGATTTGAAAATATTTCCAAAAATGTAGCTCTTTTATAACCCGAGCGCACTTGCGCACAACTTTGTTTACATAACGGTTCTTTGTAACAGCCTAAAGGAATCGAGTTAGATATAGACAAATGCATACCCAGATGCTCAGAATGAAAATACAAATTAAGCCGTGACTGTCTGTCCGTTCATCTCTGCAAACGTCTAACTTGAATAAAAATTTAGATACCGGACGGATGGTATTGACACAAAAAAACGCCGAGACACGTAAACGTAATTTTGAGCCTTAGATTACGGATCTATGTACCGTTTTTCTAGATCAAGTAATTTTCCCAAGATATTTTCGTTGCGAATAAAAAAAATTCAAATTTTAATATGGAAAATGTTACTCATACGTACGATGACCATATTTATGAGAGCCGAATACGGGACAAAAAATAACTTTGCAAATTTTTTCCACAACAGCTTACAGATCTTCTTCAATAATCTTACATCTATTAGCCTTGAAACAGTATCCTTTTAGTAACATCACAGATTTCTAGGATAATTTTCTAGAGATTTTTACCCCGTAAAACTTAAAAATAAATTCGTTAAATTTTAATATAATAAAGTGCAAATTTAAGTCGCTAAGGCTTACCATTAATTTTTGGCATTTTTTTTTGTTTGCGGTGTTACGCATTGTTTTCATACAAAGTAGGTAGGTATGTTCGGCCATTTTTTTTGAAAGAGAAGCAAATGAGCAGCACTTTCGACTCGCACTTTATTATACTCAATTTTAACGAGTTACAAAACTTCAAACCAAATTTTTTTCGGAAGATTCTTATTAAAAAGTTGGAAATTTTGATGAAGCATTGCATAATTAATTTTTATAGTTTTTTGCACAAAGTTGGAAATTTGGTATTGCATGGTTTTTGTTAGGAAAACTTTACTTTCATAAAATAAATAATAAACATTAAATAAACGGAAAAATAGCCAAAACTTACTAAAATGTCGAGTCCTAATTTCTATTTTGGTCACTATATGTATTCCTTGATTAAAAGAAATAGAGAACATTTGGCGTCCCGTATAAAATAAATACTGACTACGGACTGTCCCGTATAATACAGGACGGATGGTCACCGCACTCATACACCATGTACGATTATGTATGTATGTACATACGTGTACGGCCGTGTACGATATGGCGTATGAGTAACATATCCATAAACGCTAAAAATTATAACAAATTTTCATATGACCATTCAAAAGCGGTTTATTTATCCACAGATTTTCTTTTTTAGTACCTTAACTTTTTGGCAACGGTGTTAGTTTTTTAAGTTTGTTTTGTTAAAGTTTGATTTTTTTTTCATTAAAATGAAAATATATTGGGAAAATGACCGAGTGTAGAAAAATGGTATACAGATCTATAACCTACGACTCAAAAATGAATTTTCAAAACTTGAGATTTAAACTACAGTGTTATCACTAGTTTCTACTGGAAAACGTATCTTACAGGGCCATCTGCAGTTCTCAAGAAAAATCACAAGAAACATTTTCCATTGTTTCTGTTGCTAGAAAAAGTACTTTGCGGTTGCTGTAAATTTTCTTGAAGAAATAAACATACGAGCATTTTTTTCGCGGGAGCCACATACTGATTTAAGCAATTTTGTTAGAAAATTTTTTTCCAATTCTCAGTCAGGCCTTAACCCATAAATCTAGCCGAGACTAGCAGCTCTCTCTCGTTCTTACGCTCTTATTTTTTAGCCTCTCCTGTCAAAGTAATAAACAGCTGTTGGAACGTAAACAAGAGGATTAAGCACAGCAGCTTTTATTATTTGTTTATACATATTTTTGATAGTTTTTTTAAATAAAAGTTAGCGAACCATTAAATACTGATGATATATAAAGCTTTTAAAAATCGCGCTAAATAATTCTAATTGCCAAAAACACCGGCCAGGTGTTTACTTGCTAGTTTCTGCTAGTTTGCGTTCCTTAACTATTTGTATGTTTCGCTCTCTGTGAGCGTAAATCTGTAACTAATCCCATATTTCTTTTTACCCATTATTATCTACTAGGAAAGTAAAGAAACAAAGCTACTGATAGATGATAATTAAATGTTTGCATCTCGGTAACCGCTTAATCTATTTCGCCCAAATTTGGTTGTTGGTAAAACATGGCAAACGGCTGAAAATTAAAAACAAAAAATCGAACAATAACGATGACCACGTATTATATAACGGTAATTTGAAGAGATATACGAAATCGGCGATAAATCAGTTACTACTGAATCTAATTTAATTTAGAAGAAATACAATTTTAACCAATTTCTGGAAAATGGGGTGACAGCGCCCAATTATGACCACTTATGTGCATCTCGATTAATGTTCTCTCAATTTGAATCAAACTCTGTATAATTATTGTACTTTACATAAAAAATGAGGATGTTAAAAATGTATGAAATCGGTAACGGTAAATTTCAAAATATACTTAAACTTCGATATTCCAAAATTTAAAGGCGCTAAGTTCATACTCACAACAACGTTTAAAAAGAAATATGATTGTTATGGAATTTTGGAAAATGGGCGTGACACCGCCCACTTACGACTATATAAGTTTAACTCATTAGAAGCCGTTTTCTGAAGTAACCTTTAACTTCAAATCTCACTTTATATTTAAAGGTTGGATAAAAAATAAAGCTATATCTAAAGTTAAGCATTTATATTATTGGTTTTTGACACATGTGTGTTTTTTGGTTGTAAACCAACTCAAAACCGATAACAAAATGTTTTACTTTAGACACAATCATAAATTTTAATGCAACCATTAAATATAAAGTGAGCTTTAAAATTACAACAATTTTAGAAGTGGCGGTAAAACCATCCTTGCTTTCCAAGTAACGGTACTTTACAGAAAGGTGAACGAGCTATATTTAATACGTGCTCCTTTAATGCTCTGTTTCGCCCGAACTTAGACTTCCTTCCATTTTTATAATAAAATTGTAATATTTAAAAATTTTATTAACGGAAATAAAATAATGTGAAATTTTGAGGTATTTTCAAATTTGTCCAGCTAACGGAAATCTTAATTTTGGCGGAAGTCTTAAAGTATAATAGATGTTATCTATCCGGTGGAAAAACCTTTACTTTATTTTTGGTGGGGCACCCTAATGCATATATTTATGCATGTACGTACGGGCATATGTATAGCAGAGACATGAATGTTATAAATATTTGCGCTTATGCTAAGCAGCAGCAGCCAATATAGCCGTGTATTCGTCTTTGAAAATCATTTTATGAACTGTTTTTTTTTATACTCGTCCAATTGCCAGTGTTGCGTGCTAGTCCTCTCTTGTCTATACTCCGCCTTCATATGTTAATAGTTACTCTGTTGATGACTGTTGTTTATGTAGCACTTAATTACCATTTTGGCGCTTGTTTTTCACTTGCCTTTGACTTGGTCAAGCATTTTTGCGCTATTTGATGCTGAAAGTTGTCGAAAATTACTTGAACGTTAACTACTTTGATTCGTTAATTTTTACTTCATATAATACCCATAAAAAGTGAAGAGTATCCTTTGCTACCGCCTGCATATGTATGTGTGTTTGTGCTCTAGCATGAAATGGGCGTGCACGGTACCATTATCTAGTCGACTCGAGAGCGTCTTAACCCATAATTATATATGCGAAATGTAACCGCAATGGCAATCTTTGGCTCGTTTGTTGATTGCTTTACGACACCTTGTGGGCTCATTTCGTATGCCACTTGCATATCACACAAACAAAACATACTTACATATATACTTAGATATTTACCCATGTACCCGCACACAACTTTCGGAGCATAGATACCACCAAACTTTGCTCACCATTAGAACCGACCGCCCACATACCAGCCATTTTCGTGTATGCCCAGCATTAGCCAACTACATACATACACACATATTTGTACATACATATACTAATTTCCTCTTTCCAACTTGTTTCATCTGTGGTTATTTCATATGCATTTCCCCATCTCTCGTTCACATTTTGCTCAGTAATCAACGTCCAATGTCGTCCTTGCACGTATGTATACACCAGGGATGTTTCGAATGTCATATTTTTCACAGTCTCGAATGCGAATTAAAAAAGCTATAATCAACTTAAGTCATCGTTTTTATTAAAAATTTTGTAAATTATTAGAACATTGAACGAGTGCTTATACTATACACTGCACTGTGGTCTGGCGACTATTATTTGCTGGCCAAAAGTCGAGAAGTAACCAAATTGATTTGAAACTTAGTGTTTGGAAGTTTTTGAGGTCGCTGATTTTGGATATAATGTCAGATTTTCGAAATTCAAAATGGCGGATCCAATATGGTGACCAAATTTTATACTTCTTTACCTTTCACCAAAAACTTATACACAAGCGAGGGTTTCAAGATCGCTGATTTCGAACCTGATGTAAGTTTTTGGAATTTAAAATGGCGGATCCAATATGGTGACCAAATTTTATAACTTTTTACTTTTCAGCATAAACTCATATAAATGGGGGGTTTTCGAGGGCGCCGACTTCGAATGTGGTAGCAGATTTTGTAAATTCAAAATGGCGGATCCAATATGGCTACCAAATTTTATAATTTTTTTTCTTCTTCGTATGGTGTTATCGGAAAAAAATTTTAGTTTAAAAAATTTGTTTACTTTTTGTTATATATTTTTTTCTGCCTCAAATAAAAACTTTTTCCTTTAAATGTAAGCTTATATTTGTATTTATTTGAAAGGACACTAGCACAGAGAGTATATAACTAATATTAGGCTAGATATAAATTTGAAAAAAATAACTTAACGTACAAGTTTAAACAAAAAAATGCAAAATTGCATTTTTCACCTACGTACTTGCATATCATTCTTGCTATTTGCTTTATGTAGTTGTTATATTCTTCGGATGTGCTCCGCGTAATAATATTTCGCAGCAAAATGTTTAAAACAGCAGTTTCTGCATCTTTGTTGACGGCTGCTTTTCAAACATCGAAAAGCACGGCAAGACACGATCACGGCACGGCAAGACACGGAGACACGGCAAGATGATTCTCAGCCCACAAACTCTAAATTGAATACTTTTATTGTCCACAAAGGTTGAAGACCGCCAAATGAAACCAATTTTTTATAGCTCTATTTAAAGTGGAATATTATTACCCAAATAAGAGTCCATTTTGAAAATGAGTTTTATTTTATTTAGCAAGATATATGTTAGTTTTCTTTTTGGCTAATCGCACAAATATTCATTTCCATTCTCTTTCATAAAGTATCTTTCTCGGAGAGATACTGACTGCGAAAGAAATAAATATTTAAACTTTAAGTAGAAATGCCAACTTTAACAGCTGATATTTCAATGAGAAAACTCTTTAAGAAAATAATGAGTATGTACTTTTTTACTCTGGAGAATTAGTTTNGGGGGGGGGGGGGGGGGGGAAATCGATTTATTGATACTCTAAAAAATGACTTTTAGCCAGCAAATAGTAGCTGCGAGACCGTAATGCAGTGTTTAAATCTAGTAGTGAAAGTTCAAAAGGGGCATATTATATTTCAAAAAAAGTAATTTTAGTTTAGTTTTCCACCAATCGAGAGGAATTTATACCGCGATAAGCTCGTTTGTCTTTAAGAAAGGTCTTCAATCGAGCTTTAATTTCACATTCTAATGTCTCCAGATTCTACATCCAAGCCTTCGCTTTCACTGGAGGAATCTAAAATTATTTCTAGGTTGCGTATAAGACTTTTAGCAGTACTCATTGAAGGCTCATCAAATTGCTTGATATACCACTTAACCGTTTAGCGCCTGAAGCTAAAAGCCGGTTATTGTCCGCACCCGGGTGTGACAGGCTAAGAGCCATCTCAACAATATCAGAGTGGACTCTGTGCCCACGTACACATTCGCATTCGCCAAACATTCGTATCATTTGATTCGAACGCCAATGTCGGATGCGAATGCAAATATTCGCAACATCCCTGCTACATACATTTATGTGTGAGCGCATGATGCTTTACTCATGTGTGTATTTTAATAAGTTTATGGTCTTGTAGGTGGTAATTTTAACCTTTAATTTCTAATTGCGGCCCTCGATTTGTGCAGGGAATAGTAGAGAGGTAGAAGGTATTTGGCCCTTAACTCCCATTAGGTTGTGACCCTTTGTGGCGTTGTATACTGCAATTCTCATAAATAAGTAGCAGTTATTTTAGGTTTGTAAAATGCTTACTGCGGTAATACAAATTGTTATTGTAATATCCCATAAGTGGGCTTGTGTTGAGCTTTTAAAGTGTGCGAAAATGTTACTTCAAATAATAATATGTCAAGTTGATTAACATATTTTCAGATACAATATTGAAAATAGAACGTTAAGCACTTCACTTAAAGGAACCCTAAATAATTTGGGATATTCTTTCTTCTTCTTCCTATTTATTTTGCTAAGTTGTCCGTCCATTGCGTGGACGTCCTAGCTTTAATGTAGCAAACAATTTTTCAAAGTTTTTCGGTGATTTTTGATAGGCTATATTTCGGTGAAAAATGGTCGTACTCGGATTTAAAAGCATTTTGAAGCTTTAAGATCTAATTTTGAGATTTCTTGGCTACAGCTTTCATACGGTCATCCTAACACAGCGCGAAAATATAATTTTGAAAACTTTTTTGGTCCACGGGGTTGGAAACTTTTTTTTTTGCAGTTATGCCGGTCTATGGATCAGATAGCCTGTTTATTTAGTTTAATCTCCTTTTTTAAAACCTTTAAACATTTTTTGAGTAGGATATTTTAAGACAGAGTTCGCAAAAATTCCTCACTGAGGTATACAATTTCACTATAACTCAATTCAAGGGCAATAAATTTTGATTTTATTTTATTTTTTTTTTTAGTTAAAAATAAACTTCAACTAAATTTGTCTTTAATTAACTCAGTTGTTTCGCCTCAATATTTACCTCACGTTCCCATACCACTCAATGTATTATTCCTCACAAACGAGCATTTTTCTTTTTTAATGATATAGGTTTCATCACTCAGTAGTTTTAAAAATTGATTAATTAATTGATATATTGATTGATTTATTGATTATTAATCATTTAATCATAAAAATCTCATATCTGAACAATCAGTTGTACGGAAGCTAGAGGTTATAATAGGGGGTGGCTAGAGGTGGAAATAGTGCGAAATTTCATGTTCCTAGCTACATACTAAATGCAGGAATTATAACGAAAAATCGTATATCTGAACAATAAGTCGTATGGGAGCTATAGGTTATAGTAACCCGATCTTTGTAATTTTCACTGTAAGTATTCTGTTGATAACGGGTGGAAGCATTGCAAAATTTCATGTTCCTAGCTGCATAAATAGAGGAGTTATAACGAAAAATCTCATATCTGAACAATCAGTTATATGGGGCCTATATGTTATAGTGGTCCGATTCTTCCGGTTCCGACAAATGATTAATGCATTATAAAAATACACCCACCTACCAAATTGTATTTGGATATCTCGAAAACTGAGACACTAAAATGCATACAAAAAGACGGACAGACGGATATGGCTAAATCGACTCGCATTCTGACCATATAAGTATAGATTTTAATGGGTTTGTGTCTTGTTATTCTTGTACTTACAAACATCGGACCAAAATTATAATACCATTTCATGCTCATGAAAGGCATAAAAATAGTGATGTGTAAGCAAATAAATGTTGCCAAATGGCCATTTTTAAAAATAAAGAAATGTATACTATGTGGTACATATGATATAAACGATATGTATGTATATTTCCTCAAAAATTTTTTATTTAAATAATATAAAAACAAGTAATTTTTAAGCAAAAAACATAACCGCCTTCAATCCTCATACAAAAATTTAGGAGTACAGATCCAATGATCGGAGCTAAACCAAATTATTATTTTACCTTTCCGATAAAAAAAAGAATTATCGAAATCGAAAAATATACAAAGAATATCGATAATGGCCAACGACCATTCGATAGTGCAAGAAAATAGAACTATTCGATACTATCGATAGTTTCATCGATAGTTTTACAGCTCTAGTGTATGGAGAACAAAATCTAAAATAATACTTTGAAGATAAAATAATGTAGTTTACAATATGTATTATAAAAAGAAACTAGAGGTAATTGTATATGTGCGTTTGGCACGTGACGTTACGGACATTACCTATTATTTTTGCCGTTGAAAAATTTTAATTTTTTAAAGAAATATTGTTGTATTTTATTAATAGATATAGTACTTATAACCAAGGCTATTTAGAGCTTTGTTTCAGGAAGTAAGTGCGGCAAATTAAATAGATTTCTCAAATAAGTGTAAAATATGAAGAAATAATATGTTGTACTATGCCATTTTTTTACACAAAAATGCGAGAATTTGAATTGAATGCATTTTTTCCTATTTGGTTGACTATTCCTCGGATACGCATGAATTGGTTGGGAATATGGTAGAAATTTAGTGGCAGTCCCCGAAATCTTTTTACTTTACAAACGTTTTTGCTTTTTAGTTAACTATAAATTTAAAATAACAACTTTACATTCAAAATTTAAATATTACCCCAACATAAAAATAATCAATACACCACTGAGTCTGTTTCAGCTGACAAGGCTAACGGTTGAATGACTTTGTATTATTCACGTGATAGAATTGAAGGTTAAAAATTTCATTCATTCACTCTTTCAATCATCCATCAACTGCAGAAATAAAAACTTGTCAGCGACACTTTCAATGAGATGGAAGAAAATTACAGTAAATGTGCGACACAATAGATTGACACAGGGCTATAGACTTCTAGTGGAAAGGAGAAAGTAAGTAAGCATAAAGGAATCGCACTTAATGCTGCTTTTAAATATTTAAATCTGCTTTTAAAGATTTAAGCCTGTAAATATTGTCATGCAAAATTTTAGCAAATGAAATACATACAATAAATTTCACGCTTGTTTATTTTAAATAAATATTTCGCTTGGAAAAAATGTGTTTCCTGTTTGAAGACCTCACCGCTACCGGTAATGTATAATCAAAAACGCATTAAATCAACATTTTTTTCGCGCGTGCATACATTTATTCGCTTACGAATTTGTTTGTGTGTGCATATCCAAGTACTTTTATATATACGAGGACAATTTGAAAAGTCAGTGATTTCTTTGAAATTTGCCATGCAGTAACTTTTAATGCAATACTGCTCCCGTCAACTGCCTTCGATTACTATACTAATGTACAATTTTGCGTACGAAATCCATTACCGAAACCAAGAAAGTGATAATGAAAGAGTGTGATGGGGGCTTAGGCTGTAAGCAACTCAACTCAGTGATACGAAAAAACAATCCGCGTGATGGGGGCCGCGTTTGCTCACACTCGACCGTAAATGCGACCGTCTGCCCACTTCAAACGAGGGTTTGGCGATGTTCAGCAACAATCCGAAAGATTTTTGCGATGTTTCGTAAGCGTTGACGAAACATGGAGTCACCATAGCACACCAGAGGCGAAGGAATAACCAAGAAGTGCAACAAAGAAGGCCAAAGTCGGTCTCACGGTCATGGCCACAGTTTGTTTTTGGGATGCTCATTCTGTCATTCTCGTTGAGTTCCTTGAATAGGGTAAGTGTGTAGTCACCAAAAATGAAATCCATCGATTGGGCTACGAACTCCTACCCCATCCACCATATTCACCAAATTTAGCCCCCAGCGACTACTTGCTGTTTTTAAACCCAAAGACATGGTTGGGCGATAAAAGGTGTGGGTTAAATGAACAAGTCATCACTAAAACAAACGCTTATTCGGAGCGCCGTGGAAGGAATTACATAATTGGAAAAGGCCGGACACAATCTTAAAAAATTAAAAGATTTTTTGCTGAAAAAAAAAATCATTCATTCAAAAAGTCACTGACGCTCAAAATTGCCCTCGTATTTCGCAGTCCACGACTGTACGAGTAAATATTCATTTGTCCGCTTTTGGCCGCTAGTGAAAATACAATAACAATTTTGTCACTTAACGTACTGCAACAGAAAAACGCACGCGCGCACACTCACACCATTAGTGAATCGAAATGCGTCTGTGTGTTTGTGAGTAACGCGCACAAATGCAAGCATTGCTAACCGCAATTCGATTGTGGCGCGAAAGTGAAGTCCTTTCACCTCAACTCAATAAACGTGCACACAAACAAATATGTATGTATGTACCTTCGGAGCTGGCGGGCCACAATTTGAATATCGGCAGCTTTGTGGTGATTTTGCTGAATCTGGCGGTGTTTGGAGAGTGTTGCGACGGCTTTGTTATGTGACTGCATGGTTGTGATAAAAACTTTGTTGGTAATTGTTGGTGTTATGTTGTTTTTACTGTTGTTGTTGCTGTTGTATCATTGCCACCCGCTGTCAAACGGATGTCCGCCTTCCTGTGGCTTCCGGCGGCGCTGACAGCCACCACAGCAGCCATTTTCAAGCAGGCTTGATCAACATCTACACTCACTCCTGCATACATATCTACATATACAATTATTATCTGAAAATGTTAAGGTGACAACAAAAACAATTGCAACAAAAGCAAAAAAGCAATGAAAATAACCACATAGATTTTTAGCGTCTGTCGAAGCATGAAAGGGGACATGGTTTAATGACAGTTCGACTTGCTTGCTTCTAGTATGCACAAACATCTATACATACATACGTGTAGATATGTGTATTTTATACCATTATATAAAGCTACTATCAGACAAACTACGCTAGATGTTGCATACAACAAAGCACGCACCGCACATACCTACCTGCATGCACGCTAAAAGCCAATAAACATTTGCAAAGCTGTATGCACCTACATACATATGCACGTGTATAACAACAAAAAGTCATGGTCAATAAATGTTGTTGTATTTTGTTGCATGCCATCCATGTACGTATTTACTCTGCAACAATGCGCTATACAAACATTGCTTGTTCTCATGTATCCGTGCAATAGTTATCGCGCATTATCAATGCATTTGCTTATTTATGTATGTATGTACATTTGTATGCACACATGTATGTATATGTTATGTATGTATTACCCTGTAGTGAAAGTTCTTCGTCCTGAAAAAGTTTATATCCTATTGGTTTTTGCAGCTCAACTGGTTCGCCTTCTATCTTATTTATAACATAAATATTAACGTTCTACCTATGTCTGTCTAAATAAATATAAGCAGCTAACAAATAAACTTATAACTTTGGTTGCGATGCTACAGTGGAACGTACCAGAGATAGAGCGAGAAGTTGTGAAAGGCGGAAACCTGTAATAGCGTAGATGATGTTGATACGATTCCATATCATCGAATTCCATGTAGTTGCTGTAGAAGGGGCCTGAGGGAATGTTGGACTCCTAGAAATAACGAGTGATGTGATTTGCCCAGCATTCGAAGAGCCGATTAAATGAAAGCCCATCTGTACAAATCCCATGTAGTCAATGGATCCCCTTATCCTATACTTACACGGCGAAAATTCCTCAAAAGTGACCATGCTTGCTAGCTCAATACCATATAGTTAGCTGCGATATCGTTGTGGTCTGAAACTGAAATACATAGGCTTAATGGCAAAGTGGTATAGTCAGATCTTGTCTGACGGTTTTCTAACGAATTACCAGAGAGATAAGGTCACCGTTTGCCAACTTGTCATCAGAATATGTATGCCGGTTTCGGCGGCCGCCATGGTCGAGTGCTTAGAGATGTGTACTACTACTGGGTTCGATCCCTGGTCCCAGCAAGATCCGTCTCTCCTCTCGGAAGGCAATGGCAAACCTTGCCATTAAAAATCCAGAAGCTTGGCCAAGCAAAAGTGTAAGTACCAAATTTGTTTCCTCTTTAAAAGGTATTACATTTTTAATACACATGGCACATCGAAGACAGTTGTTACCAAACGCGATGTCATCACCTTCTGCTTCTGCTCATACCAGTTATCCAACTAGTCAGGCCTTGCTCTGTATTATACCGGTTAATCAACTAGAAGGATAATTGAATAGTTTTCTTTTTTCTACCGGGTACATACTTTTGAAATTATATATATGCATGTAGTTACATTAGTAGGCGTGTGAGTGCATACATATGTATGTATCTGTATGTTCGCATGTTGCGTGTAGTGTTGCAATAGCGACGCGTTAAAATTCAATGAATCGAAATTATGTGCGTCCACATACATAGGACCACCGAACTCCACCGAAGTAGTGCGCGTCTGCCAGAAGGATACACTCAGAAATGGAGTCACTTTGGTTGCAGTGTTGTTATTCAAGTAGCATACTCACGCTGTGCCAGTGTTTTTCCACGTTTCCTATTTCGCATTTGTACGCTCTTTTGCTATAACAGTGCTACCGGGAGCGTGTGCATTTATGTGTGTTTGCCTGTGTGTGTTGGCGTGGCTTTTTGTATGTGTGACATCATCACCGGTAATTACTGCCACGTGACAATGAAAATTACTCGCTGTTCGCATTGCTGTAGGATTGTTCACTGTACTATGTATGTACTAAATATGTATGTTCGAACAGTTTACTTTTGTTTCGAGTTGCTGTTGATGCCGTAGTGCCACATGCTAGTTGCATCAGCCAACTTTGGGCCGAAATTTAAACTTGTTGGATACTGTTTAAAAACAGTTTTTAGGTTGGAGCATTTAACTTCAATTCAACTTCAGAAGCACCTAAAGAAATTGGCGAAAATGACATACATACATACATAGACTGATGGCCATATAAATTCTCTCACAGAAAATATTTAAACGAAAGAAGTTAGATATTTAAGTATATATTTGAACATAAGGGAACGTACCCATACTACCTGACCCACTTTTTCCAATTTTAGTATATTATCAAGATAGAACTTAACTACGTGATAAAAACCTAAGCCCCCGCCCCTCACTGTAACCAAACGTGGTATATGTGTATGTACATATGTATGTATA
Organism: Rhagoletis zephyria; assembly: GCF_001687245.7. Taxonomy (NCBI): domain Eukaryota; kingdom Metazoa; phylum Arthropoda; class Insecta; order Diptera; family Tephritidae; genus Rhagoletis; species Rhagoletis zephyria. Next base: position 127,601 of record NW_016158149.1, read on the forward strand.
ATTCTTCTGCAAATGGCTGGACCTATTTTAACGAGATATTTTGTGTGTGTTTGAGTGTGTCTCTGAATAGTTTAGGTTCACAATTTGACCTGCCGCGAGACCTCAACAAGGAAATCAAAAATTCATCCATTCAAGCCACTGTCATAAAACGGGAAAGAACTCACTTCCTAAATCAAGGTGAAATTCTTTGGAGTTATTCTAGACATGAAACTCCACTCGAACACCGCTTCAGCAAAGCAATTACCACCCTAAATACCTAAAATACGGCTACAGCAACCAATTTTAAATGTACCAAAGATGGATCTCTATGATACGATCCGGCCGACTTTGGTGCCGCCAGGCTAAATGCGATTCAGCCAAGGAGAGACTTCAGAATGGGACATGAAAATGTCATGGAAACTTTGCCGCACAATCTGCGAAAGCTAAATTATACTACTACTCCTCCCCTCAGACCACGAGTTATGCATAAGAACACCTAAAAGAAATAAAACTGAAACTTCGTTTGGTATCATACGGCTTGGATAGGGGTTTCCGAATGGTATTGCTTAAAGTTATTTTACACAGCCGTACTAGTTTCACGGAGATACACCGTGCTGTGGAAAGTGGCTTTGAAATCGACAAATATATGGTGTGTGTATGTCTATCCTAAGTGGCATACTGTGAATACCTGCTTCACGGTGGATTTACTTGGTCTAAATCAAGATTGATAAGGCCAAATCAGTTCGTTAGGATATCTTTTCTTGTGGATTCGGCAAAGCACACTTAAATTCCTGTTATCATAGCATAAGAGTTGATGCATGACTTTATTAGCTAAGCTGGCAGGCGGTCAGGCGATGGGACATCGACTTCAACATCATCGACTGACTGGAGGCTCGGATTTTTCTTCCCAACTACTTTAAATGCAGCCAAGACTGTATGTGGTTGACATCCGTCACTAGGTCGCCATGATTATTCTTACATGAGTTTGCCCTGGTCTGTAAACCTGCAAATACGTCTCACCTCCGTCTTCAGTTCCATATAACCGTTCCACATATCTCGCATTGCGCCCGATCGCAGGGCGGATCAGTAGGCGGCATTTTTTTTTCTACAGTCTCGTGACATTAATCCTCGTACCAGTTGTTTTTATAAGATTTTATTTAACTTGGTCATCCCGCGGAAACTAACTTCCCGACAAGTTAGAGACTTGAAATTTTCAGCATAGTTCCAATCACGATAACAATGCAATTTAATATATAAATGAATTCCCCATATGGTCCAGGGGTCTTGATTCAAAGGCGGTAAAAAAATAGTAAGATTTATGGCTAACAGAGCGTATTTTGCCAAAGAACGTAAAACCACTATAAAGTTGCTAAAGCTGCCGGCGATAGTGTAGCAAAGCTATTTGTGGCAAATTCAAGATATCAACCTAGCCTAGATATGAACCTCGTTGTAGGAATTAGAAGACTCCAGATGTCGCCCCGCAAGAAGAAGTTAAATATTGCGCCTAAATATATGCCATTTACATATGCTACAGCGGAAATGGACGACACGCCATTTCTTTAAATGAAATTAACAGCTGCTAAAATGCACTAAAATGAATAAAATAAAATAGGTTAAGGTCTCGTTAAAGTTACTACAAGCCATTTAGTGAAAGGAGTTATTCAAACTCTAATGAAAATTACTAACAATCTGTACTAATTTACTTCGTTTTTAAAAAAGCTTGTCGGCGAATTCAGCGTACATGCATAATTGGTTAGGTATGTATGTATATGTATGTATGCAGATATTTAAATGCCAGTTTGCTATTCGCGCGACAAGCTTTTTTAAAACCGAAGTAAATTAGTACAGATGATAGTAATTTTCATTAGAGTTTGAATAACTCCTTTCACTAAATGGCTTTTAGTAACTTTAACGAGACCTTAACCTATTTTATTTTATTCATTTTAGTGCAGTTTTGACAACATTTTCTTGCTAAAAAATCTTTTGTTACACTAAATACTTCATTTTATTCCTTTGATTGTACAGGTTAAATAAAAGCTTGTTTCTAAAAAATATTTTTTTACATTATTTTATTTCAGGCTCTTTCAGGTCCAACAGCTTCTTCGGCGGCGGTACGCAATGGGCGGGAAATGTGGTTCCACTTCTCGTAGGTGTCGATTTGTTGAAGAGAACTCTCTGAGAGCAGGTGTGGAAGTCGAGTGGCGCTTGCATTGGCCGTCTGTTAAGATTGCAGTTTTGCGACGTTAAGCTTATCTTGCATTGTTGGACTCACATGTTTTGCTGCACAGAGGCGGACGCTTATCTAGCCTGCAACAAGAAAGTAGTCCGAGTTGATATTTGACCCTCGGAGTGTACGTACGTCTAAAACACTGGCAGCGTGCCTTCACAACATGATCGATTTGGGTTCTCGTTTTTCGATCTGGAGTTAGCCAAGTAGCTTGTAGGTTTTTTTTTTATGCACGAACCTAGCACTGTATGCTGCCATATTTCGGAGCCTGGCGAAGTTGATCAGCCTCAGTCCGTTATCAGACGGTTCGTCGTGGAGGCAGAATTTTCCGACAGTGGCGCCAAAGATCCCTCCTTGCCCACTTTGGCATTGAAATCCTTATTCACGATTTTAATATCGTGACGGGGGCAATGCTCGTATGTACGTTCCAAGCGCTCATAAAAGAGATCTTTGGACGCCTCGTCCTTCTCTTCCGTCGTGGTCCGGCGAAAACGAGCGAGATAGTGAAGAACTTTACTTTAATGCGGATTGTAACTAGACCTTTTCCACGAGCGACAATACTTGGCGACGGAGTCTCTCTACCACCACAAATCCAACACCGAATTTTCACTCCTTTAGATGGCAGCTGTAGTAGACGTCGCAAGATCCCAGAAATGTTTTGCCTTGCTCCGTCTAAGAAGCCCCAGAAAAGTCATCATATAGACTTACCTGTGAATTCTATAATTTTTATCTCCAGCTTGAAATTAAATATAGAAAGCTGGGTTTACTCTCAAATCTTGATCCGTTAAATTGCATTAACCATATTTTGGTATAATTTCTTTTGAACTTTACTCAGCATATTTTCTCAAGTCGTTTAAAGAAGACTGCACTTTAACCGCACTTTTTCAATTTGCAAAACCACTTGATGTCCTTTGCATAGCCTAAACAGCTGAGAAAAGGGAAAATATATGCAACCTGCATGTATGTCTGTATGTATGTATAAATCTTCATAAATATTCAAATGAAATTTTCATTTAAAACTTTGAACCAGAAGGAAAAAGAAGTTGACAGGCACCAAATGGTTTAGATTGAGTACAAATAGCAGATGGCGCAGAGGATGATACGATAACTGCTGGTTGCTATGTTTGTGACAATGCAAGTGGCCATAGAATAACGGCAAAGACTAAAACAATTGAAAGATGGTCACATAAATGGCACAAACAGAAGTAAACGGATATGAAGCGAATTGAAGTACATGCATAGCGGAAAAGGCATAGTAAACTTCAAAGCAAAAATGCAACGTCAAGGCAATGCAATGCGCTCGCTTGTCACTCGAAGGAGTGGTGGTGAGCCGAGAAGGGTTTATTCAAGAACACATATGCTGCATGTTGAGCTAAGAGTACTACCACATAGTCCACTCTTCGAAGCTTCTGAAGCGAAGAAGAACGTATTAAAATGAATAAATAAAAGCGAATTCAAAGTCCCTTTGCTAAGGACACTTCGCAGGCGCTGAGCTCGTAAATAAATCAATGGACGATTTTTATTATGCCCAAGCTGGAGGCTTGATAGTGGTTAGTGTTGACTGTAAGGAATTGCATCGTCAGCAGTGTAGTGAAAAACGATGACTACTTACTACTCTATATTCTCTATATATGGAAGTAGTGCAGCAGCTTGCTTTCGCAGCTCATCTTGAGCAGCAGTGCATCACGTCAATTGCATTTGTGGCACTATGCACTGTTGTGACGTTGTGTGATTATGTGCCAGAGACAATCTAAATAAATTTACAAGTCTATAAATTTTTAAAGGCCATAAGCACATATAGATGTATGTATGTAAATATGTACACAACTATGTGAACAAGAATTCATTTGCACGTTATGTATGTACATACATACATACATATGTATGAGTATAAATATATGTTTTTCTTTGCAAGTTTTTATATTCATTTAAAAAACGGAAATTTCATAAGTTCCTTTTGGGACATGATAAACGTTACGCCGATGCATCTCATTTGGGAATTTGTTTATTAAGTGGCTTTTAGAAACATACTCAAGTTTTTTTGTCAAAGTATTTTTTATTGAATTCGTAATTATTCTATTTTATATTCCATGCCGGCAACGAGTCAAAATTGCATACAAATTTATGTCTATTAACATACATATGTACATATAAATGTATGTGGCATTCTAGAATTTTTCACATGTGGAGATATATCAGTTTACTTCTTGCAACAGTCATCCTTGGCGCCGGTCTTGCACTTGCATTTACATTGCTGGTCACAGGGGCATCCGTCACCACATTTGTTAGCGGAACATTTGCAATCTGAAGATAAAAGAAAATAGGAAATTGATAAAAGTGTACAAATAGAATTTTCAATAATAATAAAGAGTTTTATTCAGAGCTTTTTTTTAATTAAAAGTTTCTTGATATCCTTGAGTTGGTTCGAAGAAGATTAAGATACGTATGGATGTAAGTTCCAGATAGATATAGTCAGGGGATTCACAAGATGTTTAACACATTATAAAACATTTCATATTAGGCATAACATATGCACTTTTAAGGGGTTGCTAACAACTTGTATAATTTTCGAAGTTTTTCCTTCGAACTTATAATTTTATGAGGCCATGTAAATCCCCCGAATACACTTGCAAATTAAGATGGCATTTGGCAGTAGCTACAACATCCGAGAAGTGAGATATTTCTCATATGTTTTTAATATACATATACAGGGGCTCACACAAGTGTTCACGTGTTGATTTTGTTTTTTAATATTCACAACGATTTTCAAGTAAACTTTTGTTTGTTATTTTTCTATAAAAATATTGTCGCAGCTTCACCAAAAGTTCTATAAATCAGAATTTAAAAAAATTTCAACAAATTTTAATCAAAATTTCGAGTTTTTTAATCTAAATCTTTACAACATTTTTGTGTATGCAGTTTTACTACTAACGCAAGATCAACTTTTTTACCAAAGAAAACAAGATATTGTCTAGCGGTTTGGGTGTGGCTTTAGACCTGGAAAATCCACCAAAGACCATGTATTCACCATAAGCCAAATCTTGGCAAAATTCCTCGAGAAAATGATTTTGACTTCGATAGAACGAAAAGGAGTTGCTCTTACGACGCGATGTTTGAATTTAATATCCTGTGAACCCAAATGGCTGTGTAAAATAAAGCAGAGTTACGTCACTAGCTTCGTCAGTATTGAGAAGTTCTCTGGTAATAACAGCTTCAGAACTTCCTCACTCGGAGACAATTTTCTGCTAGAGCGTAAAATTGGTGGCATATGCCGGTACCATCTCTTGCCAACAAGTCCTCTCTCGTCGTACAAACACCACATTCTATAAGTATTTCACCGTTAGCAGCGGAAGAAGGAGGCCTACTCTCAGATGGCCAGGTAGATAAACACAATTTTGCACGCCTCCCAAAAATGCGTTGGGCAAAACATTTTCACTGTTACGAGTATTTTTACAATCATATCAACGCAAAATTAGCCAAACCGAAATTAAAATTATTATGTTTTTTTATTAAATACATATTTATGTATATCTGCACTCTCGTAACTGAGATTTAAATCCGTTTTAATGCACGACACTTATATTTACAATTTTCCCAGCTTACCTTTACAACACGCTGGACAACCCATTTTAACGTTGAATATTTATGTAAAATGTACTTCTTTCCTCCAAGAAAGATTTCACGAAACTACGTCTACAATTCCCTTTGTGAAACTACTTATTACTCAGTGAGACTGGCAGAAGCCTTTATATATATGTACATACCTATAAGCATTAAGCGGTATCACGACATATGGAAGAAAAAAAGTTTATCGTTTGTCAGTTTTATTTAAACACTTGATTTTGCTTTTAACTGCAGTGGGAGAAATGATTAAGTGCATACTCATTAAGGCGTATCACGAAAAAAGTTTAGTATGTGAGTTTTATTTGAATACTTATGTATGTCGAAAAAAATGTTGAGTGTAAAATTTTTTTTCAAGCACCCGTTACAAATCGTAAAATTGCGTTTTTTACTCTAACTTTCTTATTTTATATCCTATTTTTAAAATCTAATGTCACCGAAAAGGTCTCACTCAGAACTATAATTTGCCATTAATCAATTTTGGTTTTAAAAACCGTTTGAATTTATACATTTACTATTTAAAAATAAAAATCTGGGTATGGTATTAGCAAAATGAGTCAAGGTATAAATCAAAACGGGTTTTTGAACAAATTATAGTCCTGAGCGAGAACTTTTCGAGACCATTTTAAAAATCGGATATCAAATAAGAAAGATATAGCCAAAAACGCTATTTAGCAAATAAAACTGACAAGCCAAACTTTTTCGTGATACGCCTTAATGATCATGCACTTAATTATTTCTCCCACTGCAGTTAAAAGCAAAATCATATGTACATATATATGCATATATGTGTGAACACTAGGGTGGTAAAAAAGTAAAGTCGGAATTTTAATTTACTCACCATCTAGGATTATCCTATATCGAATAAAAGTATTCCCCTGTTTTTTATTTGAAATCAGAAAAAATTTAGGTGCCGCTCAAACTAGTCCAGGTATTTTATAGTAATTGAAAAAAATATTTTTTTAGAAATGATATTGCGTTCTTGAAAGTCAATATTTTTCGATCGGAAAACTCTGTTTCTCTTCCCGAGACTTCCAACAATAATACATAATTGTTTATTTTACCATTTTTTGATACTAACGATTATTATGGGTCCACAATTCTATTTTTTGGGGGACCTATAATAATAGTAACTATTGAAAAATAGTTACATATATAGTCTTTCCATCGGAAAATACGAACATGTGTTTTTCCCATATGAAATACATGGAAAACTTTGAGCGACCTCTAAAATTAACAGGGCATATTTTTATCGCTAAAGAACAATCTAGGGACTGAGAGCATTAAATTGCGACTTTACTTTACTTTGTGCCACCCTAATGAGCATACACACACAGTACACATTGTACATGTAAATACTTATCTCAATCAATAATTGCATATCGGTGCAGTGTGCAAAATTTTTGCACTCCCTACTTCACTTTTTTGCACTTTATTGTAACTTTCTGCGCATAACTCGTTTGGTTTAGCTACATGCATACATACATATATTATATGTACTATATATGTAAGTACATATGCAGTTTATTTCGCCGTGTGCATCGTTGGCGAGACTTCGCACTGGGCTTCTGGGTGCTCGCTACTCACAGATAAAATAATAATTTTTGCACACCGCTAATTGCCGGCTATACGATATTATTGCAAATAACTTGGATAACTTGGTTTTTCTTGGCGCCACAGAAATTCATAGATAAGATTTCAGAAAAAAATACATTTACCCCAATGTTTTTTGGTCAGCTGTGTACAAAAATTATACAAATTATAAAATTTCCAAAAAATCTTCACCAAAATTTCAAACTTCATATTCAGAACAGGTATGCAATTTTATAACCCATTAATATTTCTTAGGATAAATAAAGTGCAAGTTTTATTTGCCTAAAAAATCGCGTTAATTGTAAATTTTTTTTTTAATGTGACCAACCGTACTTCTTTTGGAAGTACAGTACTTCTTCTTTCGCTCTTGTACTTCGTACTTCGAAGTACAGTCAAATGTACTTCTTTGCGATATTTTGTACTTCAGGTCATGTACTTCTCCGATCATCTAGAGTCTAGACGATCATCATATGGCCTAGGCGACAAATTCGTACAAACCCTTCAAATTTCCCTAAGAGATTTTAGGCCTATCAGTCTGTCATCGTATTTGTTAAAAACGCTAGAGAAACAAATAGAATTGTACGTAAGAAACGCGATTCCTGGTGACTGTCTTTCAAGAGCTCAAAATGCTTAATGCAAGGAAAGGTCGGTAGATACCGCCTTGCATACATTGCTAAAGTGGTTAGAGGAAGCCTTCACGTAAAACGATTATAAAATAGGGGCCTTCCCAGATATCGAGGGGGCCTTCAACAATAACACTACAGAGGAAATATTCAAGTTTATTCATAATCTGGTGATTGAAAACAACCGAATAAGGCTTATCCACCGCTTACTTCGAGACGGAACTGTCGCGGCGGAGTGGGGGAGCGCCTGCACTCAGCGCAGAGGCAATAGGGGTACTCCGAAAGGTGGTGTTCTCTCTCCCGTGCTTTTAATTTTGGTTGTAAATGACCTGCTAAGAAACTGGAAAAAGTACGCTGTCGGGTGATCGCCTATGAAGATGATATAGAACTGGTTAAGGGATGATTTCTAGACATCCGTTTTGATCTGGCTCAAGGTTACCGGAACCAGGTAACAAGTTGGGCGATCAACGGCAAGACAGTACTGGTCTTGTTTGACAGGAAGTACAAGATATCCATTGTGGCCCTTCCCTCGAGTGAGGGTGTTCGTCCGCGGCTCTCAGGCAGGGTCAAGTTCTTAGGCTTCATCCTGGATAGTAAGTTGTCGTGGAACCCTAACATTGAGGAAATGGTAAGAAAGGCCTCGGTTGCCTTGCACTGCTGTAGGGGAGTTATCTGCAAAAGGTGACATCTCTCGCCAAAAATAATTCATTAGCTCTATGATTTAAGGTTGTGCAGTTGTGAAGGGGTTTGACTTCGTCCTGAACACATAGATTAAAGCGGCTCTAAAATAGCTCCCAGAAGCCCCTTCTCTACCAATATTCTCTCAAGAGGACTAGGTAGGGCAGGCTTACTCGAAGAAGAGAGCGGAAAACTTCTTGATGTATGGACGAGGGATGTCAGTGGCAAAAATACATCGATGTTTTTCTTTGATTCGATGCACCGAAGGTCATACCTCGATGCATCGATTTGCATAGGATTTTTCAGATGTTTCACAACAAAATATGTTATTAGCAAAATTGTAGAAAATTTGAAATAAATTACTGCAACTGATCTAATTATGTTTCTTACGGAACTTCTTGCAGCCATTTAAATTTTTTGGCCAAATTCACTTCTTCTTTTTTGAACAATTGAAAAACTGGAATGGCGGTTCAATGTACCGTAGATGTCAGTTTTCAAAAAACATCGATACATCGATGCATCGATACATCGACTGGAAAATTTTCGATGCATCGAAGCAAAACATCGATATTTTCGATGCATAGATGTTTTTCCGACATCCCTAGGATGGACCAAAACTTAGAGACAGGGTTGGTGGAGGTTTCCTCAGATGGAAACTCTCCACCAGAACTATGTTCGGGCTTCTTCCCGACCTCTGCATTGTCTTTCAGGTGGAAATAGCTGCCATAAAGAAGGAAGTGGTAGACTCACTGATAAAGGGCGTGATGGAGCGCTCGAAATCGGTAAAGGAATGTTTCACCTCTCTATCAATCGCTTCGGAGTTCTTTTTGTAAGGCTAGTTTAGGAGCCGGATCACAGTAAGATCGCGGGAAATTGCGTGGCTGTTGACCTGGCGTCAGAAAGGCACCCTAAAATCGTTATCCCCAGATAAGAAGCAAGAATGCTAGAATACAAGATTGCGCCGTCCTGGGCGTTGACGTTTGTGTACCACAAGTAAACAAAAATGGAGCGAAAAGAAGAGCGAGTTGAAACTACCAAAGCAGCTCACTTCACAGCGAAAAACGTGTTTTAATTTTGCTAAATGCGAAAATATTGCATTTTTCACCTAATCTATTAGAGAACAGTGAACATTTTAGTGCACTCCATTGCTTTGCAATTGAGGCTGCTTCAGCAAACGTTTTAGTGCACTCCATTGCTTTGCAATTAAGGCTGCTGCAGAATACTGCAGCAGCATCTCTGCGGGATTGATTAGTTAACTTGCTAATGGATTCTGCGTGGAGCAGAAACAAAATCATTGTGAGGAAATGCTGGTACTATAATAATAGAGAAACATTTCGGCAACGGCTTTCCCGTGCCCTATGTACACAAAATGCAGCGATTCGTCCCAGCGCTACACTTGCATCTACGCTTCTTGCATCTTGACGGCTGTCGCAATTTAACACACAGCACTTCGTTGTATTAGTTTTTACGCAGTCCTCAACTCAAAAATCACTCACAAATTGAAAATTAACACAATTTAAACTGATTTATCATTTATAATTAAAATTTCTCTTTCGCTGATTTGTAAACAAAGGTTTATTTACAAGTTACCACAACTGTCAAAATCGGCAAAACCAAAGTAGCGGTACCACTGACGGCGCCACCTTTGTTCACTGCATCGTGGATAAGAAGCAAGTAGGATCGCCTCTGTCCCCTACGGTACACTCTTAGATGGTCTAGTGTTAGCTCGGCGAGCGATAGAATAACATGCGATAATGAAATTGCATTCTCTACTAAATACATACCTAATAAAATGGGCAAAAGAAAGCGATACTGATTTTGTGACATAACATAGGAAAAAAGGTGTTTCTCTGCTGCAGAAATTGTTTTATAGGGCACTTTAAATCGCTTTTTACAGCGCAAGACACTAGTGACCCATCGTTACCCCTTAAAGGTGCCGAAAACACGTTATCTCTCCAGGGCTAGTGATGGGGGTTCTGGCAGGCCATTGATGCTTTTGATATCAGCTGTCAAGAGAAAGGTGAGGTGGAATCAGCTCCACACTTTCTTTTAGACTATCCAACCTTCGGACCGAAGTTAGCCGCATTTGAGACTTGGTAGTCGGCTCGCGGCGTCTCGCCGTCTAAATTAGGGGTCTCCGTTCAATTTTTTCATGGTACCACAAAGGACAATCTCTCAATTTTCCAAGTGTGTCCCTTGCCTGGGGTAACCACTTTAACCTAACCTGTACTTATTTGAGCTATTAAAAAGTTGGTCACATTACGTATGCTCGAAATTTCTTTTGTCTACGAAAATTGAATGGGCGATAAAACTGTGCAAAACTTTTATAAGGTAGTTAAGGGAGTGTCAGAATTCTAACATCACTAGTGAGCAAACCTTCAATTATTGAATCATGGATTTATGTTGTGCTTGTATATATAAAATAGAAAATTCGGAAGTTTATTTTTTACAAAAATTATTTATTTGATCTTGTCTCGATCGCTAACGAATTTATTCTAACAAAATTTTTATATTTCAATTTACAAAACAAAATTCTAAGCCATTTCCATTTTACTTGAATACAGTACAAAATTGAAAGTAGATTATATCAACACCTTAACTTATATAACGAGCAAGACATTTATAAACACAATTTTTGATCACAAGGATGCAGGCATGGTAAACTTTCTTTTAAGTGACTGCAGATACTTAGTTCAAAAGCCAAAAAATTTGACGGAATTATGGAAAAGTTTGTGCACAACTTTCCAAGCGCGAAAGTGAGCGTTGCTTAGGTCGCCATGGGTATTCTTACACGAGTTCGCCGTGGTCTTGAAATCTTCGGACATTCGTCTAGCTGTCTGGTAAAATTGTCGGGCACTTTTCCTTTCGGGCAGCATTTCAAGCTCTTCACACACCCGTATTCCGACATCTCTTTCTCTGCAGCTTCGACAAATTTCTCAATGTTACAGTTGTGGCCATTCGAATGACATGGACGAGTCTGCAGGGTCGCTGTACATATTTTAATCTGCTGCTCTTCCCCTGCCCAGAAATGACCTATGCTCCTCTGCACAGCCACACAGTTCCGATGGCGGTGTTATTTCATTAGAAAAACTAAAGTAGGCTCTGAACAGGGCCGTAGGCAGGGGTTTTGTTTTTTGATTCTAGCAAAATTTTTTTTTAGTTTCACTTTTATTTCAACATATTTATATCAAAAGAAAAATACTGATTAAAATAAAATTTTTCATTAAAACAGGGGTGAAATCTTGAAATTCCTGCCCGTATTTTGTTTGTGAGTCAAATATGAGATGCATTGTGCTACTATGATAGCACGGCCGAGTAAAAATTATAGCCGCACCAAACTTTTTAAAATATTATTTTTGTTGTTATTTAATTTCGGCTAGTTTTTTATAGTTCGTTCTTTACCAACATCCGTATAAATACAAGTTTAAAGGCAGTGTCGCACGATTGGGTATTTGCCACAATTTGGTGTAAATCGTATCCCAATTGTTTGAACACCCAAAATATTTTTCACTATCCCAATCACGAAAATTAATTTATTGAAATTTTTCAATAGAACATCGCTGTATTGTACCAATCTTTTGACTACAAAAAAATGTGTCCCATTTTTTTACCAATAGCCCAATATAAAAATTTACAATGCTGTACAAATCTGTGTTCGTATGGAAAAGTAGCTTATGTCGAAAGGCTGGCTTTAGTATAAATCGGCATTTGCAGCATACGATTGCGAATGACTTACGGGCGCTAAGCCGTTAAACAACTTTTAGCAAATAAACGTGCAAGAAATAGTTCCGATACTAGCAAGTCAATCTTCTTTTTAAGTCCCATCAAAAAATTCCTTGTCGTTTAAAAAATAAAGGGAATGCCGCATTGTAATAAAGCCGGCCTTTCGACATAAGCTACTTTTCCATACGAACACAGAATCGAGTGACACTGCCTTAAAAATTTAAGCAATTTAAAAAAAAATTCTACAAATTTTCGTTAAAATTTCGAGTTCTTTAATTAAATTCTCAGTATGCAGTTTTGTAGCCCATTGAATTCTAGTAGAATAAAGTACACGTTTCAAATGGCTAAAAATGTCGATTGGTTTTTTAGAACTTGTAAAAGTTCGAAATTTGTATGAAAGTTTGTTGAATTTTTTTTTCTAATATTGCACAAATGAGTAGTCCACTTGCAAACAGCGTTATGTGATTTTATAATAGTGAGCCATAAATTAAAAAAAAAAAACGTTTACAACAACAAGTAACATCCAAATTGTATATTTCTTTTTATTATCTGAAAATTCGGATAAACAAGAGCCTAATAACATTAAAAAACAATATCGCAGTGTGGTAGTTTTTGGAAATTTTTCATATAAAAATTGAATGTACCGAGTTTTGAAACAGTAACTTTTACATAGCTATTGTTTTTTAGCTTTTCGCGTTCGCTCTTCCATGAATATTGGTCTGCTTCTTTTTTAAGGCGCCTTCCACTAGGCACCGAAACTACCACGTTTTCTTGCAGTTTTCTAAGTTCATCAGAAGATGCAGACATTTGAAAGTGTATAAATAAGTATTATAGCGACTTTTGCAATAGTTGTTTTTTCAGAAAATAGAAAGATTTTGCACTGTATTGTTAGGGGCTTTGAAACTACTTTAAATACTGGTACGTGCCTCACCAAAAACTAAAAATCTAAAAAAATTTGCATAGCGCCTTTGCAAGTGGACTTCCCAAATTTGGAAACATGGATTTTCACGGATTTTGTTAGAGAATGAACTATATTTTTATTAAAAAAAAAATAACAAAAGTTCAATAACAACAAATATAATAAGTTAAAATACGTTTTTTATATCTTTAATTGGACCTTCACATTGTGCATAAAGGAAGTACATAACAAAATTAAAAAATATACGCCTTTTTTTGATGCTCATTTTGTCTTTTCCAAGTTTAAGTGCCTTAAAAACCTACAGAACACCTAACTAAATAAATTGACAAATAAAGTAAACGTTAAACCTGGTTTTCATTAGGTCATATTTGACGTCAAATGTTGTCAAAATAATGAAAACGGGTTGTCATCTGGTGTCATTTGCGTCATATATCACCACGCACGGTCATATAAAATGACACCCAAATGAAAACGGCCCTTGCCGCTGATGTGGCAGCATTTGACAACCAAAATGTATTTGCCAACATGTTGACAATTTTGATTTAGTTTGCCATGCGAACAGCTGACTCTAGCTACAAAAAAAAACCAAAAATGCAGATCGATAGAACTTTTCACGCTGATTTTAACCATACCCAAATTATTTGGGCAAGTAAAAAACAAATAAAATATAACAGGTTAAACGTCAACTTTTCTATTTCGTATATGTTTAATATCTCGGAAACTACTTGACCGATTAGAAAAGCATTGATGCCAATTCAAAGATAATTTTAATAGCTTTTTTACGACGTACATACTATAAGCATTTTTTGAAACAAATTTTTGGTAAACGCTATTTAAAGAAAATATATATACAATTTAGATTTTTTCCACTACTTTCGTTAAATTTTGCCATATAAAAAACCTTTCTATATAAGGTAATAAATAACCTTTACTTTCTAAATAATATAAATTTCTGTAGCATTAATTATGCAATTTTCTCCAAAAAAGGTAATTTATTTGGGGCAAGTAAAATACAAATAAAATGTAACAGGTTAAACGTCAACTTTCCTATTTCTTATATGTTTAATATCTCGGAAACTACTTGAGCGATTAGAAAAGTATTGATGCCAATTCAAAGATAATTTTAATAGCTTTTTTACGACGTATTTACTATAACCATTTTTTAAAACAAATTTTTGGTAAACGCTATTTAAAGAAAATATATATACAATTTCGATTTTTTCCACTACTTTTGTTAAATTTTACCCTATAAAAAACCTTTCTATATAAGTTAATAACTTTTACTTTCTAAATAATATAAATTTCTGTAGCATTAATTATGCAATTTTCTCCAAAAAAGGAGGTAATTTAATGAAAAAATTAAATTTTTTTGTTTTTTAGTATTTCTGACTTAAAAATATAAAAAATCAGAAAAATTATGTACATCAACTGAAAGACAAAGTAATCATTTTTATTTTGACATTAATCTGCTATATCTTCTTAATTTTTTACTTGCGCTAAATAACTTTGGTAAGGTTAAAATCAGCATGAAGAGTTCTAACCAATTACATTTTTGGTTTGTCTATAGCTCAACGGTCCGTATTCTATACTTTTTGTAAAAATTTAACATCACATTTGACATCAGTAATGAAAACGGAATGTCAGTCATCTGACACCGAAATTTGACAACAGTCTTTGACATGCACAGCGGTATCGACATTTGGTCAGTTTTTAAAATGTAATGAAAACGCATTTGACATCAAATGAACAGTCAGATGAAGGCAGTTTTTGATGTCAGTGATTTTGACCTAATAAAAATCAGCCTTTACGACTCTTTCTTTTTACATGTAAAGTATATTTTGCGTCCGAACGCTTTAAAAAAAACACAACTTTAAATTTAACCTTATATCGTTCCTATTATATTTTTACGTTGTTTTTGTTGTAAGGCTTACAGATTCCCAGTTCTTTTTAATCGTGTGCTACAATTATGAAGGATTCCTGGAGGGTATGGTTTCTCCGAAAAAAGAAAAGGTGAAAGTGTAGTTGGAAAGTCGCAAATATCTTGAAATGGAATGGACCAATTAGTCCAATATTTTGGTGGATGAAAGACAAAATATGAAGTTATCGATTGGCATCTATAAACTTTGTCTATTTTTTTGGTCTTGGTTGACACTTTTCAGGAAACACCCATATGTAGGTTGCTTGATCAGATTATTAGATTTTACAAGTGACCTCTCAACCTAAAACGGCCCATTCAAAAACCTCAATGACTTTGGCTAACTGATCTGCTTCCTCATTTCATCCGACTTCTATGTGTACCAGCATAGCCATTGGACGGTATTGTTCTCAGCCAGACCACTGAGGATTTGATCTCGAAAAATGAAAAGCTGTTGCTTAAAATAAAGATCTTCTCGCTTCGATACCTTCTACGAAGGTTAAAGTTCAGCACATAGACTGATGCTTGGGTAGGTTCTCAGTGGCCCCGAGAGTATCAGTCTAGGGCAGTAAACGACTGCCTTCCGGAGCTTTGGAGCCATCTGTATATAAATGTAGAGTGTTTGCATGGACGGGCCTCTCCATGATAGAGGTACTTCAGGTCACCTTGCTATATGTTTCAATCTTAAAGTTTCTTTTGAAAATGACTACTCTATTCAAATCGCGCCTGGTGAGCAGAACTAGAGAGAGCTTACCAAAGCCTTATCTTGCAAAACTACGCAGAGCACGCTTTACAGGCCGTTAAACTGCAAGATGGAATGGCTCAAGTTCTAGCAGCACTTCCATAGGACACGCGCACACCACCTTTTTGCTAGCTTGAGTCCTCTTTGGATGATGCCGCAGCTGAGTAGCCATCCCAGTTCCGCTTGCGCTTGAAATCTCTGCGCACTTCCTTTCTGAGATCTGAGGCATTTCTCTTAATAAATAATATTTTTGGATCTCAAGATGAGTTCAATAATTTGTGTCTGCTGTGATAATCCTATTTCATAAATTCGAGCACTAACGCTTCCAAGATGGCGCTGATTTCTTGTAAATTTTACAAGTTAATAATGCGATGAATTCCTATTTTAATCAAAAATTTACAAAGCTAATTCTGTCTCCACAGTGCTCCATTCTAAACTGCTTGTTAAATGCTAACCTGCTAACAACGTTCACAATTCATTGAAAATAATTTAAATGGCTCCACGTTCTCCTCACCAGAAAAATGATCAGGGACTATGGCACACATTGAAAAATAATTACATGCTTGCCGGCACGGAATTGGCGCGAGGGCTGACGTTTTGAACTCCCATGCCGGCAACCAATCGCCAGAAAGTTAAGCGTGCGGAAAGGCACGCACAAAAATCAATGCTACTTAAAATATGCAAATTTTTATTTCCGCGACGATTTCAATTTCCATTTCTGTAAAAGAAATTCCCTAACCGTGTGCACAGCAACGGCACAAGTTGGAGTTTGTGAAGGAATATGTATGTATATAGAAAAAACGGAAAAGTCTTTCGCTTGCATGCATGAGCGGAAGGATGTATGTAAGCATGTATGTGTGTGTATCCACGCACTTTTTCCATTTAGCGGTGGCGACTACCATAACGGGAATTGCTCTCAATAGTGTCGTTAACGCGAGCGACACTAACGGTTATATAGCCATACATAGTACATACATATGTATGTAAGCACACAACAGATCTGGTTGACGTTGTATCTGCGCATGCAAACTACCTTAATAACAATAATAACAACGGTATTGGCGGTAACAAGAATTGCATCGGTGACAGTGGTGGCAGCGGGTGGCGAAAACAAAATGTTTATAAGCAAAATTACCACACTTCGGCAACAATTCTCACATTCCGTGGCATGCCTTTACTACAATACAAGTACATACATACATACATAGTAAGCGCGCTTATCCCTTAAATGTAGCAGTAAAAAGTCGACAAAGTGTATAGAAACAGGAGAGACGTACGCTAACAGACTCATTGGAAAACGCATAAACAGCGCATAAATTTTATATTTCGTCTACTTGCCTTTACTTCTGCAAACATACTGCCTCTTTTCCTTTCCTCCTGCAGTGTTGGCCACTGGATTTTGTGGGCTAAGCCTGAACGCCTCTAAAACTACCAATTTTTGTTAGGCAACTAAGCCATTTGGCTGCACATTATGCCAACACAATAGGTATTTTGTGGTAAGCGGCCAGCTCTGCGGTGGCACAATTACAATTTCCGTTATTTGTATGTGTGCCGACATTTGTGTATTGTATGTATGTGTGCGTAGTTGTTTCTCGAAATGGCCGTAAGTGGTGTCTGCTGCTGCTGGTGAAAATGGCGTATTTTGAGGCCAGAAGTAATGCAAACATTAATATGCGATGCCCATGTAGATACATATAGTATGTTTGCATGTGCTGATCTAATAAAAGTGAGAGTAGCCAATAACGAAAGTTCATTTATTTGGCCGGAAATTAGACATTGCAAAGCGAGAGTTAAATATTTGCAAACATAATAAAGCGTTTGATTTTTTCTTTTTTGGGTTATATTAGATTGGCTGACCCATTCAATAGCGTTTACAGTTTTTACTCATATCTACGTAAACGGCTATTTCAAGTGATAATTCCAATGAATACCATTTAAAAAAAACTACTCATTATATTACCTGATTTCACTAGTGTGGATGGAACCCGTGAATAGTTTAATGGTATGGCGCTCGGCCCACTAATTTAATGGAAGCATTGAATGTAAAAATAATGGGTATGATAATGGCCATGGATTTCGACAGTTTAGTATTTTATGTTATTTTTTCAAATGAAACCGCAACACCTTTGCAAAAATTTTTTTATAAATTTTATTTAATGATATCTGCTCCTCCGAAAAATGCACCAGCTGTTGTGGTTGTAACTCATTACAACTTTATTATAAAAGTTCAACTATAAAAATGAGTAGAGACTTATGGTGATTTCGTTTCTTCAAAAAAATGTTGCCCTTCCCCGATGCGAAATTTGTTTGATGTTACACTCAACCCGATAAAGGGCATGGTTTTGCTTTTTTGTCCTAGTCTAGCTCACGCATTTCATAATATTGACGTTTTAAACAACCATCTGATTTTCAGGGCAACCATCTCCCCTAACAAAGCTTCAAAGGGTAGAGAAGTGGGCTTTTTACTTTACAAGAGTGTGAAATTTTAAGAAGCGAACACACAAGTTGCTCACCCTTTGCCTTCAATTTAGAAACAAAATCACCATTACTACGTTTAGCGTAGGTATATGAAATGTCAGTTTTAAATATTTGTCATTTTCGTTGGAAATGCCAAGAGTATCCCTTATATCTGTATCAGGCAATGCAGTTCCAAGACGCGCCTGTTCGTCAGCCTTGCCATTTCCCTGAATGCCACAAAGGCCAGTTACCCAAGCAATGTTTGTGCGGAATGTCTAAGCTATCTCGTTAAGAGATCGGCGGCATTGAGCAACTACTTTTGAAGTCAACTAAATTTTTTGCAGGGATTTAATAGCTTCCTGTCAGAAAAAATACCAGTGTTGCGGTCTTTGAGATAGCCACCAGTACCGTCAAAAGAAATACTGCAGTATTCAGGAAGGCGGAAGCTGAATGGTATATCTAATTGTTCTGAATAAACACCATCCTCACCTTTTTTGTCGAGTTATGTTCCATCTGTGTAAACATGAATTGATCTACTCTTCTCTTTGAGTGGAACGGGGGAGTAGTATCGCTGACGCCGTTGTGGTGGAGATTAATCTGTAGAATCCACAATATTATTTTCCGGAAGGTTTGATCGGACGGCCAGTGACCGTACAATTGGTATTTTCCTCATCAGGTAATAGAGGAACGTCCGCTGCATCATCGCCAATTGAATAGCTAAGCGACGGTGTTTCGTTCAAAGAGCTCCGCCACGGTGTGGCAGTTGACGCAACTACGCAATTCATAGGGCTTTCGGTCTCCTCCGCAGAATTGCATACGGGGTCGTCGAGAGAAAACTCGGGCCCAGGACTAAAAAATTACGGGACCCTATATATATATATAAATTGTACTAATTTAAAAGCATATTGCCCAAATCGCCAAAAACGAAACCGAGGTGAAAATTTTTTTATCAGGTTTCACAGAGTTAGGGCCGTTTTCTGAAGTAACCTTTAACTTTAAAGCTCACTATATATTTAAAGGTTGGATTAAAAATAAAGCTATGTCTAAAGTTAAGCATTTCTATTATCGATTTTTGACGTATGTATGTATGTTTCCTGGTTGTAAATCAATTTAAAACCGACAATAAAATGATTTACTTTAGACACAATAATAAATTTTAATGCAACCTTTAAATATAAAGTGAGCTTTAAAGTTACAGGCTACTTGAGAAAA
Source organism: Rhagoletis zephyria (assembly GCF_001687245.7). Classification (NCBI taxonomy): domain Eukaryota; kingdom Metazoa; phylum Arthropoda; class Insecta; order Diptera; family Tephritidae; genus Rhagoletis; species Rhagoletis zephyria. The sequence goes on from NW_016158149.1 coordinate 147,290, forward strand.
CGGCCCTTAATGTGATAATACCTGGGTCATGCATATTCTGAGGTATCAGACAATATAAATGTTAACACGAATCTCCTTCTCTCAAACATGACAATTCACTTAATCCTGAGCACCTTTAAATTAATGAAAATTAAAAAACACAATATGAAATTCAGGGTTGCTTATATGTAAGTGCTACCATTTTTTGCATAATACTTGCTTTTCTTCGACTGCGTTGTATTACTTCGAAGTTAATAAAAAAAGTATTCGACAAAATAACACTGCATCACAAATTTGTGTTTGGTTTGTATTCCACGGATACCCCTTTCCATGTAGAATCGACAAAAAAAATGATTGAAAATCAACGCGATTTTCTAGCGTCTTGAAGCGTAGGTTAAAGTGCCTACTTAAATTTAATGATCTACAAAACTACATGCCCATGCTTGCTTTACATTATATGCCTCTGATTAACTTGTTAATAGCCTTAAGCTACTTAAACAATTTTCGATACAAATAATTATTTTAGAATTATTTTTTACTTTAAAATGTGTGTATGAACGCTTTGTGGATAAAGCTATGCAAAACTATTCCTATTTTTCGCTGTTAAATGGAAAATAACTTTTTGTTTTAATGTATATGTAAGTATGTATGTGCGCTTCATTTTGAGTTACTTTCATATGAAAATGAGTAAAATGGCATATAAAAGCTGCTGTGAGCGCTTGTAATGAAAACCCTAATCTCTGCGTTAACTGGAAACAATGGCCATGCAATAGTGAAGCACAACACACAATGGTCGGTGTTGGTTTGTGTATGCCATTTATGTGGGTAATGTGAATCAAAAAACAAAATAAATAGTTCTAGGAATATGGTATGTATGTACATAAGTATGTAAATTATACACTGGAAAAATTGTTGTGGAGCTACCATTACTAACCTGGTGTTTTTACTGTTTTTCACATTATAACATTGGTTTTCAAATTCCAAAGTTTTATACAGCTTTTATACTATGAATAGGGCCAAATAAAAAGAAGATATACTGAACAGTAATAGGTATACAAATTTATTTATTTAACGTTGCAAAATCAAAATATATTAGGGGTATTCTCTGAGTCTTGCAAAGCCCTTGCAAGGTGCACGGATTGCACGGTTTGCAAAGCTGTCCCATACGAAAACCGGTTTTTACCGTGCAATCCGTGCAATCTGTGCACCGTGCAAGGGCTTTGCAAGACTCAGAGAATACCCCTATTATTTGCAATGCAAATGCATCAGTGGAACAGAATTTTTTTTTTTGTAATGTGAACTTCTATGCTTTGTTGAGACGTAACTGTAGTACACAGAAGTGGAGACAATGAATATTCCATCCGATTATAAAGTATAACATAGAATATTCATACGTTAATTTCTATAAAAACCTCAAAACAAAGCCGCATTTTCTACACAAGACAAATACGATCATCGTTCGCCACTTCACTGCTTGCAATGATTGCGTTCCCGTCGCTTAACGAAAAATTTTGTATGTAAAAGCAACAAGAAAGTTAGCTAGCAAGAATGGACGATTGCGAGTTTGGTTGTACCTCATTGACTTCGTTCGTTTCGCCACTCGGTAACTGTTGGTGATTCGATGATGACTATTATATGTATTATAGTGAAACAAGTACCCCAGGGAGTATTTGTTACCATGCCGAATGACACTAGCTAAAAATAGCCGAATTAAATGAGAGTAATAGATCTGGAACTATCAAAAGAAAAATGTGATTCTTTCTAATGTATACAAATATGTACCCTGCAAAGAGATTAAATATTAGTCCTATACACGATTCCTTGTAACCAACACTATTTAGTAACCAAAATGGTTCAAACATATGACGAAAAAATGGTTGCATTAACATTGCGTTGTCATTGGACCCGACCACCTCTGGTACACCGCTGCATAACATGGGATCACCTGCACAACTACCCCGTTTGCACCATGAACGGAACTTCATAAGATTTTGTACAAACTTAATTTTTCATGTTTTTACGTGCTTTTTAAATTTGAATTATAAAAATCTTTACTAAAATGCGTTTTCTTAAAATTTGCTTTACTAATATTCACATTCGGCAACTGAATCAAATTGCCGATGGCCCACGAAGAGGTGGTGCTTAACACATGTTTATGAATATTTTTACGTTTGACGTGGTCCAGGTCATCATAACAAATTACTAGTACGCAACCTGAAGTCCACCTGGTCCTCAAATTTTTGCAGGGTACTATGACAAATATTAGAGACACAGTGTGTCAATACAGTACATATGAATACTAACACATTTGAATTTTTCTCGATTTTATTGAAGTTAAATTTTTTTTAGCGGAGGTAGTGAATTGAAAAATCAAAATGTCGAATGCAACGGAAGTGGTTCGGGATAGAAATATGTAGTTGGGAACGGAAATGCCTTCTAAAGGAGGATTATGTAAGTATTTATACTGACTTAAGAAAACGTGCAGCGGTCAAAGCATTTGTTAAAATTTATATTTATTTTATAACTTGCAAGTAACGTACACTCTTTTGTGCCTTTTCAGCTTTTCTTTCATGTTCACTCTTTATTACCACCCCATGGGCTAGATACAATTTTAACGTTCGTATTTTCAATTTTTAGTTTAATCTGTCAAAATTTCCTATTTTCTATCAATTGGGACAGTCCTTTAAAGGAAGATTAAAGGCAAGGATAAAAATAAATATAAAGATACATGAAGATAGAGACAAGAGAATGAAGATAATAATTAAGGTAAAGATAGGGTGGTTGAGCTTCAACCACAGGGTGCACACTAGTAAAAATTAAAAAGCAGTAGGAAATCGTTCGACTTAATACATAATACAAAAATTTTGACAGTTAGGCAACAACTGCTTTATTATTGTTAATGTTCTTAGTCTCCCATTGGATCGATATAAAAATTTCACATACAAATTTAATAGTTTCCCTTGCCACGAGGGTGGAAATTCCGACGATTTTTATTATAAAGTCGCTTTAATACAATTCGAAATTTGTGCCAGTTTGGTAAATACAAATTTTCCGTTTCACATTTCCAGGTGTACACTACATTGTTCATATGTATCTAAAACATTTAAATCACAACAAAAAAGCCAGCGCAACAATAAAAAAAATTAAAAAACTTTTCGAAAATAGTCTGCGTTTAATTAAACTGCAACAGCATGAATAACACAAGGGCAAAAAACTCTGTAAATGCTCGAACATACATACATACACATACTAATATAATATGTGCAATGTGCAATAATAATGGACAATAGACACAATAACTAACACAACAACGAAACTAACCAAGGAAAACAAAACAAATTGTAAAACAATATGGAAGCAAGCAAAAATAAGCAGATGTAGCCTGCCAGTCCATCCATCCGCTCATCGTCCGTGTTGCTCTTCCGGCTAATGTCCACAATGTTGGCGGTGCAGTGGGTGCCGGGTAGGCCTACAGTGGTACCGATACCGGTATGATTACCACTATTCCAGCTAACACCTCCCGCATCTGCTCATGCGCCAATTGTTTTGTCTAACATTTTGTTTTGTTGTGAGGAAAACAAAAGCTTTCTCCACTGCCGCTGTTAGCCGGACAATGCAAGCGTTTTGAATTTCAAATTAAAACAAAAATATGTAGCAAACCAGTGTATGTATGGTTTTATGAATGAATACTTGTATCGGTGCTGATACACAGTGCAAAACGTAAACTGTTTGTATAGTAAAATAGAAGTTGAATGGAAAAAGTTTACATTTGAGCCAATGCTATGAGAGAAAGTAAACGATATTATTAGTTGTTAGGATATGTACACTGGTAGTATTGGCGACTAAAATATCAACAGTAGTTCTTATTTGGTTATAACGATGCTTCTGCGATGATCAGTTTACAGGTTGCATATCTATAAGTTTATGAATTTATGGTTCATATCGGACACCAAATTTGGTGTCACACTTTCGATTGGCTTAAAATTTCTTTATGGGTTCTATACATGAAATAAGCTAACACGTATTTTAGGATTTTTTTTTTACATTTTTTTCTTCGGAGATATGATCTGTCAAAGTTTAGATTTTATCGTGATTTCGACTAATTATGTACTTCTTCAAATCGTTATATCTAGGGCTCCGCTCGTCGTAGAGACTTCGTCTTAACGTCGATTTAATGCTAAAGAAACGGGCTTAGCATTATTATATATAAGATGGGCGTGATCGTTGTAAAGATAACATATGTAGTTGAACTTTTAGAAGTTGATTTGCATAGTGAAGACCAATAAATTAGGGATTTGAAATTGCAAAATCGTAATCCTTATTTAATTCGCAACATTTAAAAAAATGGCGTTTATAAAGAACTATTTTTAAAATATTTTTTTTTTGATTACAAGATGTTGCGCATTTCGGCAGAATACCCCTCGTTAACAACATTTGTTGTTGGCAATTTTAAAACCAAAGTTAAAAAATTTATATTTTATCGAGGATTTTGCCAAAATATCTATGTGGATGCAGTTTTATAGCCTATTAAATTCTAGTGCAATAAAGTGCAAGTTCATAAAAAATCGCGTTGATTTTTGATATTTTTTTTGCTGACGGCATCACGTAATTTTTAATATGGAAAAAGTGCATAAAACTTGATTTTAATAAGCTATAAAACTGCGTACTAAAAATTTATGTAGGAATTCTGATTAAAATACTTGGAGTTGGGATAAAAAGTTTGTGAAATTTTTTAAATTTTTGTACAAAGTGTGAAATTTGGACTTATGTGGTTTTTGTTAGATAAGAATTTAATAAAAAATTAATGAACTTTAAGAAAAGCAAAAGAAAAGTTGCCAAACTGGTAAAAATATTGATGTGCTATCTTTTGACGCGGGCTGTATTTTCCGTCGCATATTTATTTAATTTATTGTTTATGTAGAAAATTAAGATACAGCACAACTTTTCATGGATACTAAAGGAAAGCTCCTAAACAATGCTTTGCTTATAAGGTAAGTGTTAACCCTTAAGCTGATGACAGATAAAACATTGTGGCTTTGCGTGACATTTATAACTTTGCCAGCAAAGCACTAGACGCAAAAGTATGCCACAATGAACGCCAAGAAAACAATTTTGTATTGCTTTTTTACTCATGAGAATCGGTGTGGATTGTGTATATTTAGTTTTAAAAATATCATCAAGATGGCAGTTGGCCATCTATTCGCTTCGCGCTGCAGCTGAAACGTTCTTAAATTTCGAATTGCCGAAGTTTCAAGTATTTCTGAAATTTACCGTTATATGTGATAAGTGACCGTAATTTTAGTCTGATTTCAATAATTTTCAAAGTTTTGCTTTTATCTGGAAAACAGAATAACCTCGAGTTTGGTACAAATTGGTAGAACGATTATAGAGATACATATATGTCAGAGGTTCCCAAACTTTTTTCCTCGTAGACCCCTTTCAAAAATTTACTGGTCTCGGTGGACCCCTTGCTGAAGCATTTCTAAATATTCCCAAAGCCCGTAAAAAAATTAAATGTGAAATGTGTAGTGAATTCAAAAACTAAACTCAGAGTGGCCAAAATAAAAGTAAAATATTTTCTTGTGTTCTGTTTATAAATATTATGTGATTACACACTTGTAGATTTTAAAAAATAGAGCTCGTAAATACATCAAAATACTCTCTCGCTCGGAATAGTTATATTTTTTACGAGCACTGCGATAGCTAGCGTTATTTACACTATCTTTACCATAAACTCATCAAATGTTTGGCTCACTCATGACTTTGCACGTGGAGTATATGTTAAATAGTTTATTTGTATTAATGGCATCATTTTTATTTTTATCAGTCCGAGTTTTAAAGTGAGGCGAAAAGTATTTATCACATTTTTAAAACACAAACTTAAAACATCAAGACGGCTAAGCTTTTCACGCCAAACTTTTAATTCAGAAACTGACAGTAGAGAAAAGAACGAGTTTAAAAAACTCGATGACAAATAACCACGCAAGCAAGAAGCCCAAAAAGTGTTCCACCGTCTCATCTTCTTCAAAGCAAGATGGGCAAATGGACTTGTCATTTGCGCCTATCACAGTCAGGTGTTTGTTCCGCGTAGTGCCCAGTCAGCAGTCCAGCAAGTTGTCTGTATTGTCCTCTGCTCAGTGAGAGCAAAAAATTAGATAAACCTTGTGAGATTGAAGGCAACATGAGTTTTGCCCACCTGCATCCCCTCGATGCCTCTCAGTCATTTCTGAGCGAAGTATTCACCCAGTTTCTGATGGTGGCTTCGATTGCCGAAGCTGGGAGTGCTAACACTGGTTGCCGACCGAGGAATGCCTGGTCTGAGCCAACTCTGGCCAAATGATCAGATATCTCATAACCAGGTACTCCAGAGTGACCTGGCACCCAGAGTAAAACAACCTCGATATGTTCACCATAATATTTTATTCGGGATTGCATTGCCGAACTAGTTCGGAAGTACTTAAATAGAGGGCTGGACTATGCCTTAAGTGCAGCTTGGTTGTCACTGCAGTCACGTAAACTCTTTCCCCTCCGCTTATGTTTCACCACGTAGTCCATGGCTTTGAGTATTGCAATTACCTCAGCTTGGAAGACCGAAGCATATTCCCCTACAGTAAAGTGAAGCTTATCTCCATTAAATTCGAAAAAGTCCCCAGATCATGACCCAGAGTCAGTTTTGGAGTCATCAGTGAAGAATCGACAATGTGTGAGTCCGGTCTCAGCGATGGAATAAAACCAGCACTCAGTCTCAAGGAACTCAACATTATAGAATCTCTTCTATAAAGGTAATGGTGGCGTACAGGGGCGCACCCAGGAATATATTTTTTGGGGGGGGGGCGTTATATTTCTGAAGATATATCACCGGAAAATACTGAAAATTTTCTGCAGATAATACGCTCTTTAAAATATATTTATGCAAGTTTTATGTACAGGATGTAATAAATAAATAAGCGTTTTAAAATTCATAAACTGCACTTTATTTACATAAGATTAACAGAACTCAAACACTTTTAAACGACTTTAAAAAAAGGGGAGGTTATCAATTCGCTGGAATACGTCACTTTGGACCACGTGAACCGATTTCAATAATAATTTTTTTGTAGAAAGATGGTACCTCAAGGTTGAAATTTGAATATAAGAATTGAAGTCGGTTGTGTTCTTTCCTTAAAAACTACTTTTTTTAATAAAAAGTTCTATAAACTCAAGATGCGCTCAACTTTCAAAAGTACCTAATAAAAATATTAAAAAAGACTCAGTAAAAATAAATTTATTGATTCCATGAATTTCTGCTCTTTTATGTTCCTTTTTTCGATTTCTGGTTTTTGGCTTTCGATAAAAATGGTGATTTTTCACGATTTCTAAATTTTTTTAATATTTCGAATACCGAAAATATTAACTGAACTCTCAATAAAAACGAAAAATTCATATAAAACGACGGACGAGAAATGGAAAAGAAATTTTCTACCAAAATTTCTTAAATCAGTTTGCAGCTCTCAAGAAAAAATGCTCGTATATTCATTTCCTCATGAAAATTGACAGCAAAAGCAAAGCGCTTTTTCAAGCAACAGAAATTATAATAAATATTTCTTATAATTTCCTTGAGAGCTGGATTCTTAGCTTTAAGATACAGTTTGTATTTGAGGTTATTAGCTTTAGGGGGGGTTTGAACCCCAAAACCCACCCCTTGTGTGCGCTAATGGTGGCGTACTATCCTGTAGCATTGAAAATACACAAGTCCTTAAATCTCTGGNAGCATATTCCCCTACAGTAAAGTGAAGCTTATCTCCATTAAATTCGAAAAAGTCCCCAGATCATGACCCAGAGTCAGTTTTGGAGTCATCAGTGAAGAATCGACAATGTGTGAGTCCGGTCTCAGCGATGGAATAAAACCAGCACTCAGTCTCAAGGAACTCAACATTATAGAATCTCTTCTATAAAGGTAATGGTGGCGTACAGGGGCGCACCCAGGAATATATTTTTTGGGGGGGGGGCGTTATATTTCTGAAGATATATCACCGGAAAATACTGAAAATTTTCTGCAGATAATACGCTCTTTAAAATATATTTATGCAAGTTTTATGTACAGGATGTAATAAATAAATAAGCGTTTTAAAATTCATAAACTGCACTTTATTTACATAAGATTAACAGAACTCAAACACTTTTAAACGACTTTAAAAAAAGGGGAGGTTATCAATTCGCTGGAATACGTCACTTTGGACCACGTGAACCGATTTCAATAATAATTTTTTTGTAGAAAGATGGTACCTCAAGGTTGAAATTTGAATATAAGAATTGAAGTCGGTTGTGTTCTTTCCTTAAAAACTACTTTTTTTAATAAAAAGTTCTATAAACTCAAGATGCGCTCAACTTTCAAAAGTACCTAATAAAAATATTAAAAAAGACTCAGTAAAAATAAATTTATTGATTCCATGAATTTCTGCTCTTTTATGTTCCTTTTTTCGATTTCTGGTTTTTGGCTTTCGATAAAAATGGTGATTTTTCACGATTTCTAAATTTTTTTAATATTTCGAATACCGAAAATATTAACTGAACTCTCAATAAAAACGAAAAATTCATATAAAACGACGGACGAGAAATGGAAAAGAAATTTTCTACCAAAATTTCTTAAATCAGTTTGCAGCTCTCAAGAAAAAATGCTCGTATATTCATTTCCTCATGAAAATTGACAGCAAAAGCAAAGCGCTTTTTCAAGCAACAGAAATTATAATAAATATTTCTTATAATTTCCTTGAGAGCTGGATTCTTAGCTTTAAGATACAGTTTGTATTTGAGGTTATTAGCTTTAGGGGGGGTTTGAACCCCAAAACCCACCCCTTGTGTGCGCTAATGGTGGCGTACTATCCTGTAGCATTGAAAATACACAAGTCCTTAAATCTCTGGCGCCAGCAATTTTCGTCGCGCCCCACTCATTGTCATACCAGCATCCGGTTCTTTTTAGTCTACAGGAAGAACACTAACTGACGGTAAGTGCAGTAGTGCCTCAAGAGCACTATATATATATATATGCCCCCCGGCGAGTGTTCCGTGGACCCCTGGGGGTGGTGGGCAGTGCCACGTCCATTTTCCATAAATTTTATTATAAACGTATATCTTGGTAACCAGTTATTACAAGCATTAATTTTGAATAAATTAGATTTAGTATTTATTGATTTATCGAAGATTTCGTATTTCTCTAAATTACCGTTATATGGGATGTGGGCGTGGTTATTGTCCGATTCTAAAAATTTTCAGCCATTTGGTATGCTGTACCTGTGCCAAGTTTGTGAGAAATTGATGGAGCGGTTACCAAGGTATACACATGTAATCACAAGTGGGCGCGGCTACGCCCATTTTTTCAAAAATTTATAATACTGTTATTTTTAGTCTAAAAGTTATTGTAAATATTAATTTGGAGTGAATAATCTAAAATATCGCAGTTTTCGTATTTCGGAAAACTACCATTATAAGGGAGGTAGGCGTGGTTATTGGCCGATTTTGCCCATTTTCAATACTATCCGTCCGTATGTGCGATAGAAGTACGCGTTAAGATACCTAAATTTTTACTCGAGTTACACAGACGGACGGACAGACAGTCACCGCTTAATCGATTTCTCTTTTCATTCTGATCATTTATGTATACATTTGTCTATATCTATCTCAATTTGCCCGTTACAATAAAGAATAATGATTTATAACTTGAAAATTTTTACGAAAATTTCACTTTATAAAGCTTTTTAAATTTATTTTATTTTCCATAAATAAAGCCATAAGAGTTAACAACCCAAAAATACTTTGAAGTTGCAGCGAAGCACGCCGCTATTTTGATAATATATTGTAAATTTTTTCCTCATTAAAATTTTTTGTTATTAGTTTCGAAAGAAAGATTCAATAAAGAAATACATATTATACAAAAATAAAAAATTTAGATTTTTTCATGCTTCAGAAGATTGTCCATTAAACCTTTCTTAAAAAATTTTTTGGTACTAATCTTTTCGTATTTCATTTAATTTTAATATTTTTAATTTTTACAATCTAGACAATTCAATAGAAAATATTTTTAACTCAAAGATGTTTCAAACACCTTTCGTCTGACAGCCATATTGTATGTAATATTTTGTTCATCAATTGCATCCAATTAAAATTTTTAAAACTATTTTCGACAGTAAACTTTCTTAAACCCCTTTAGTTTGATTCCTAAACTGTAATATTTAATTTATCTTATCCATTACATAAGTCAAATTAAAACTTTCAACCAGGTGGCAACTCTCCTCAAATATATTTTATCTAATAAATATTACTAGTGTTCGCCCAGCGGTTGAAATTCAACCGTTAAAATTAAGGATAGTTTATGTGAATTGAGCTGAGCTGAAATAACATTGCTTGGAATGGGTTAAGTGGAGCGGAGTTTAGCTTAGTACTTAGCATAACATAACATACCATAACATAAGATTAAATAACTTAACATATGCTGCATAACACACCACAATATAACATCGCACATTCTTCAGTTGTATTTCCTTTTTATCCCTATCACTTTCTTCCTCTCTATCGCTTTTAATGTTTATGTTTATCTTCACCTTCATTTCATTTTCAAATTAGTTGGAAGTCAGATGACTTTTTTCTGTATTGTAATTTATTCAAGAAGTGATTACCAGTTAATAATATAGTTAATCAGGAACCATAGACGTAAATATTAGATTTACTGCGGAAAGGCGGGACTCCGGGAAAAATGGCAAAAAATTTTGGAGTTTGCTACTTGAAAATGTTAAGAATGAGAAATAATATAGGCTAAAGTGTTATTAAGGACAGAGAAAGTCTGCCAAAAAATATTACGGTCCGATATCTTGTGAACTTAGTAGAAAGTAGCGCTGCAGCCACTGTTACAGAAGCGCTTAAGGTATTAAAATTGAAAGCAAATCAGTAGGCAGCGCGGCGAAGAATTGTCAAATTGAACGCAAAGGCATAATAAAAGAAGAAAGAACCTTTTTAATCATAATACATGTGCGAGAGTGGTAGCATTTTGCCGGATCGCACGAAAACCGGACCGTTGACTATTGGGATATGTTAGGCCTTTCAGAATGCAATAAAAAACACATTTGATTTAAGGTTAGTTGGTCTTGCAAGACTAAATTAACGCTTTCAATCAGATGGCCGGGCATGGTATTGGATCAAAGACCCAAATTAAGCGTAAGCGCATCATATAAGGCAAACTGTGAATCACAGTGGCCGGCCAATAATAGTTTGGGGTTGTATTTCAGAAATGTTGTTGGTCCATTAGTACGCATTATGCGTAACAGTATCTGTTCATATTTCAACAAAATGAGAGGTTCTGCTGAAAGATAACCCAAAACATACTGCATATGTTCGCAAAGACTGGATGCAAAAGCAAAAATTTGCTAATTTGAAATGACCTCCTCAATCCGCGGATATGAATCTCGAGGAAAATTTGCGAAATCAACTAAAAGCGCAGCTTACTAAGTCCGTTCAATGGAGTACATGAGGTGTGAAAGCAAACCAAGGATATATGCGACGCTATACCTCCAGAATTTTTACAGAGATACAAATAAGGTATGCCAAATTGCATCCAAGAACTAAAAAAAACAAAAGTATACTGAACATTGTGTTAACAATTCTTTTTTTTCGTGAAAATTGTCAAAAAGTTATGAAAAATATATAAGTGCAAAACTGTAACATACGCCTTAATTTATATTTTTGTCTGCTGGTTCTATTATTGTTGTTGGATTGACTTCAATTCGTTATGAGAGGGGAAGTACAGGTGTACCAAAAAGAATATACAACAAAACTATGAATGTCGTTAGAGCTTGGAAAGATAGCGGTGGCTGAAATAAAAAGTGTTACACCATGTTACAGTTTTGCTCGTCACTGTACGTATTCACCCCCACCATTGTTATTAGGTTAGGTAGTTCAATTTTCCTTCCTCATTGTCTTGATATTTAGGTTTATTTACTTTTATTCTAATCTTTACCTTTATCCCTTTCTTCTTCTACATATTCAACTAAGAAGGTATTCTTCCTTGCACGAATTTTAGTCTTCATAAAGCTGATTCCTAAACTGCTGTTTAGCAGATTTCTTTAATTCAGTATCAATA
>NW_016158150.1:0-1661 GCF_001687245.7 Rhagoletis zephyria
GGTAGTGCGCACTTCTAACCACTACACCACAGCGAATGCTTAATTAATTGTAATCATTAATAGCGATTAACTACTTATTCGTTAATTTTTAATCATTCATAGACTAACATTTTGCCGACAATACTCGCATAACATGGTCCCAAATTTTCACAAAAGAGAAAGGTGATTTTCTTCAAAACTTTTGAATGACATCTTGAGTGAACTTACTAATTCGGAATTTCTACTATTACTTATTCATAAAAAATTTTCTATTATAAGTTCCATAAATATTAGCAGACCTTTATTGTTTAATATATTTTTAGCACATAAACTTGTATCTTGAACTCCTTTTTCCAAAAAGGGAGGATGTCAAAATTTTAATAGATGTCGGATGTACGGCACTTTTCTAAAAAGATCTCTTAATAGATTATTTCATGAAAATTATTCCAAACGATAACTTAAAATTGATAAAAAAAATCTTAACTAAATTTAACTAATTTATATTAGAGGTTTTAAGTTTATCCCACTGTAAAGGCGGATTCACATACAACTTTCTTCGCTTTGCTTGATAGTTCTTTGCTTTGACATATAAGATCGATGTAGGCATATGCATGAGTATGCTCACATAAAAACGTTTGAAGCAAAGCAAAGCAAAACGAAGCAAAATCTTGGGAAACTCTCAACTTTTGCCCGCTTTTGCAATCAGCTGTCTACATCAGACATGGGCACTTTTTTGCCCGCGTAGTTTACATTGCATTTAGAGCAGCTACTACGAAAAATTAACCCTTTACTTAGCTATCCTCAAATTCGTAGTTTTTTTTCTATTAATGGCATTTGCGGTCAAATGAGCGAAAACATATTGTCAAATGGGTCTAAAAATGGTCTTTTGATTGATTTAGATCAGAATAGGCTTTCAGGCGTGTACATGCGCTGCTAAAGCGGCTATTTGTAAGTTTTTGGCCCATAATATCATCGATAAAGGTAGTTATAAAGGAAAGAAAGTTGTGTCAAAATATGTCGACAAATTTTGTTGTCAAAATATGACAATGAAAACCAGCCTTTATTCGCCCATACAGTCCAGTGCCTAGGATGTCTTCAAATTTCATATTTTCTTTAGATGAGAACTATAGCTATTTGACCCATATTCGCTTTTTGATTTCTGAAAATACATACATACATATATTTAAAATGCTTTCGAAGTTACTTATGGAAATTTGATTATTTTCTCTAGACTTGCTGCACCTATTAAAGGGAATCGGATAAATAAGCAGACTTTTCCTGTTGTTTTATAAAAAGCTGGATAAAGAAATATGTTTTAAAGTGTATGTTTTTAAAGTGTGTTGTTTGTTGTTGTTGTAGGCTAGTCGATCGATTACTTTCGTGTGCAAGAAAACCACTTTTTTCTTCACGTTTTGCCCAACGTTTCGCTAATCACCTTAGCATCTTCAGGGGCGCATCTTTATTTACATAGACATCAACAATAAACAAAGAACAATGTTATCGACAAATATTGATATATGTATGTACGTAATTACAAAAATTAGGTTAAATATTTGAAAAACAACAAACGAAGATACAAACACAAAGGGACAATCACAGGTTTTTTGATTTTAACTGTGGCACTTACTCATAGTTAAGATTTAATTTACACTGGACATTTGGAAATATTTTGAAAAATTGAA
>NW_016158150.1:10101-20636 GCF_001687245.7 Rhagoletis zephyria
GTGCGCTTGCATTTGCATTTAATGACAAAAATAGGGTAAATAGGAATTTTTATTGCTATTATTAATGCATATTATTATATTGCTATCTATTTTACAGATAAAAAATATGGAGGAAAAGGAGAACGCAAAAGCTGTCAAAGCGTTTATTGTAGCATACCTTCTGCGTTTCACGCTTTGTTGTCAAAGTTTGAACTGTCAAGCAAAGCGAGGAAAGTTGTATGTGAATGGCCCTTAAGTGTCAAATCAGTTGCTATGTGTTTCTATGATACAAAGAACAACCCATGATACAAAAAAGAAGGTAGTTTCATTGTTCACTTTTCGGGCGCCATATTAACTACCCGACAATTAAGCAGATTGAGACATTTCGTGCTGCCTTACCTAGTCCTCAATAATCATTTATTTATTGTAAAAAAAAAGTATTTACAAAATTAAAAGGAATTTTTTCTTCGATATGTGCAATAACGAAAATTGAGATTCATGATATGATAAATATTATAGTTATGGACGATAGGAGGTACTCCCGATTGAACTGGCACTCAGAGTCTGGAAGTAAGTAGTGCGTTAAGTGCAACTTGGCCATCACGTAAACTCCTTTCGCTCTACCTATTTTCTACCACGTAGTCCATATCCTTGAGGATTGAAAATACCTCAGCCTGGATGGAAGACCGCAGCATACTTGCCAAGAGAAAAGTTAATCTTATCCCCATTAACTCCGATAAAGATCTCAGATCCGGACCCAGTCAGTTTTGGAGCCATAAGTCAATATTCGATTATGTGTGAGTCCGGGCTCAGTGCTGGTATTAAACCAGCAATCGGCCTCAACGAACTCAACATTATAGAATCTCTTCAACAAAGGTAAAGGTGGCGTACTATCCTGTGGCATTGAAAAGACACAAGTGCTCAGATCTCTGCCGCTAGCAATTTCCGCCTGGCCCCACTCAGTGTTATACCAGAATCCGTTTCGTTTTAGTCTGCAGGCGTTCTTTAACGCTTCCCCACGTATGAATACACATAGTGACGGTAAGTGCAGTAGTGCATCAAGAGCAACGCCACGTGTTGTAGAGAAATTTTTCGTACCGCACACGGCAGTAGTTCTTTGAAGTTTTGCAAGCAGGCTTCCCACGCTCTTGATTGAGAATCTGATCCACTGACGCATAGTAAATTATGGGTCTGATAATAGAGGTACACATCCAGAGGATTCCCTGTGGTCACACACCCCACGTTTTACCAAAGACCAGTTTACATTGTCAAAACGCTGCCCATTCTTTAGAAGTTTTGTGTTCCTCGTTAGATTTCCACGATAAATTTGTATCCAGAGTTACTTTTAGATACTTCACTTCTGGAGAATTCTGAATTGTGACTACTTTCATTGTGAAGGCAATGAGACCATTCATCCTTCTCCGAATCCTGGTTTCGGACTATGCTTTAATGAAGAGATATCTAGTAATATATCTTCTTCGGACTATTTAACAAAAAAAGAGTTTTGTTATGTAAATTTATTTATTTTGTTTAAAATAAAATGAAAAACAGCTTTTAATAAATAAATATTTCAACACTAAATTTTATTTTATTTTTTCATCTCTGCACATCGATATTATTGAAAGGATCTTCTAAACGCTTGAGAAAAGGGTTCAAATTTGATTATGAACACATCATCTTACTATTATTTGTATGTAAATTTTACTCCCAAATATTTGAAAAAAAATCTCCCCTATCAAAAAATTTCAATGTGGCAAAGCTGTGCTTAATGTTTACATCTCGAGAAATGTCAAAAATCTGCTTCATAATCAAAAAATAGTAGTAATGAAACTGCCTTCTTTTTTTGTATCATGGAACAACCCGACAATTAAGCAGATTGTAAAATTTCATGCTACGCAGTATCTAAAATCCTTCAAATTTTATTATTAATTTTTTGTTTGTTTCTTAGAGCGTGTTTGAATCGGTAACAAAGTTCGCGTCGAGTAAATTTTGGACAACTATGAGGTGAATAAAATTTCAGTAGCTCATGGGCTACGTATTATGTAATTCATATGCTATTTAGCTGTATTATAACTGCAAAAGGGCTCAAAATTTAAATTAAACTTCTATGAAGTTTATGTAAACATCGAATTTAAAAGAAATTTATGTTTATGTTATTGTAAACAAGTAAAAAAGTTTAAGTTCGGGCGAAGCCGAATATTGAATACCCGGTGCAAGTATTAAATATAATTTTTTCATCTTTCCGAAAACTACCGTTAAATGGTAAGCAGGGGTGGTTCAGAATTTCTTAAATTTACCGTCATATGAAAAGCGTAATTTTAGTGCGACTTCTTAAATTTTCTCTTCTTGGTTTTGTATGTCAAGTACAATAATTATACCGAGCTTGGTACAATTTCATAGAACGGTTACCGAGATACACTTATGTGGTCCTAAGTGGGCGGTGCGTCGTCCATTTTCTTAAAATTTGTCATGAACGTATGCTAAAGAATTATTGCAACCATCAAATTTGAATAAATTAGCTTAAGTAGTTACAGATATATCCAAGATTTCGTATTTCTCTAAATTACCGTTATATGGGAGGTGGGCGTGGTTATTGTCCGATTTTTTTAAATTTTCAGACGTTTAGTATTTTTTATTAAGACCAACAATTGTGTCAAGTTTGGAAGAAATTGGTGGAGCGGTTACCAAGATATACTTATTTTCGGCCTGAAGATCATTAAATATCAATTTTTGAGTGAATAAGCTTCAGTAGTTACCAAAATATCGCAGTTTCGTATTTCTGAAAACTACCGTTATATGGGAGGTAGGCGTGGTTATTGGCCGATTTTGCCCATTTTCAATACCATCGGTCCTAGGCTCAAAAGAGCTACACGTGCCAAGATTCGTTAAGATATCTTAATTTTTATTCGAGTTATCGTGTGCACAGACGGACGGACATACAATCATCGCTTAATCGATTTATTTTTTCATTTTGAGCATTTATGTATACAAAAAAAGAAGAGCGTAAGAACGATAGAGAGAGCTGTTAGTTTCTGCTAGTTTTTTGGGTTAGAAAACCTTTCCTGCAGAAACTAGTTATAATTATTTGTAAAGAAACAAAGCTAATGCTTGCTGCCAAATTTTTCACTAGCCCTGCCGGATAACAATTTCTATTCACCTCATAGCTGTCAAAAATTTACTATTCAGAGTACTTTTCTATCAATTGGCACAGGCCCTATGTGTGTAATTTTTCGCTAAATAAAAGCTTAAATAGATGAATTGCAATCAACGATGGTAAATGCTTTCTTAAAATATTCATTTCACTTCAATTTGAAATATTTTATTCCAAATAAATCTGCGGTTATCAAAAATTTACTGCTGTCAAAAAATATTTCATTTCACACAGCAGATTGGCAAAACTGTCTCACCATAGTAAAAATATTATTCAACAGCTTTCCCCATAGAACTTTGTTACCGATTCACACACGCCCTTAGAATCGAAATTTTACCAAGCAAAATGTCTTTTGTTTTTTAAATAAATGAGGCTAATGCTCAATAAATTGATAATTGTTGTTCTCATTTCCATACTACATACAAACTCCAATATTGAACAGTGAAATATATTTTAATTTTACCCAAATAATCAACTATATAGTTTAATGGTCAAACACATATGGAGGATTCACAAGAGGTGTTCAGTGTCGTAATGTGTTAAAGTCTTAAAATTTTTAAACGTAAAATAACGCCTAATACCTCTTTAGGCCTTTTGTAACATAACCAAAATGTTTTTAAACTAGTAGGAATACATATATTATTGGCTCTTATCATACCCAATGAATCTTTCAAATCGCTTTTAACCGTTACTTTATATTGAACAATTTTAAGCCTTTAAGACATTACGACGTCTAACACGAATTGTGAATCCCCTAAATAATCATTAAATTACACATCACAATTTGTAATTTCAGTGTTCAAATTATATCAGAAACAATCGCACCCGATATTGAAAACTGTAATAGTCCTGGCTAGTTACATTGTGAAATAATCAGANTTAAATTTGTAATTTCAGTGTTCAAATTATATCAGAATCAATCGCACCCGATATTGAAAACTGTGATAGTCCTGGCTAGTTAATAATAATAATAATAGATTGGCGCTTACACATAAGTTAGTGTTTGGCCGAGCTTCTCCTCCGATTTGTGGCGTGCGCTTTTGATGTTGTCACACAAAGCGGAGGGACCTACAGTTTTACGCCGACTCCGAACGGCGATTGTATTTTTATGAGAAGCTGTTTTTCATGGCAGAAATACACTCGGAGGTTTGCCATTTAATGTAAAATTTAAACATTTTTAATATGAGATATGAACTATTCTTAAATGTTAATACAACTGTTTTATATATAATCCCAAATTTATGATATAAAATCCCCTCTACCAAAAAACTTAAATTGGGTAACACCGCTTCGAATTTTTTACAATTGAGCAATTGTCAAAAATCTGCCTTTTTATCAAAAAGTTGATTACCAGGGTGTCTTTGAACTAATGATTGGTACTGAATTAAAGAATGCACACACATAAAAGACTGCAGCCTTTTCAATACTCATTCAGTGTTAAACCTTTTTTGATTTGGCATTGGTTTTTTCAATCTTGCGATGAATACGTTGATGTGTGAATTTATAACTGCTTTGAGTGAATGGAAAATTTAAAAATTATAAACCTCAATCTTAAGCGAAGAATAAGTAATGAAAAATGAATAGAAAAAAATTGTTGATTTAAAATTGAAAAAGATTTCACACTTACACAACTCTGTTCTTGATATACCCATGGCCCGTTGGTGTGTCTAGGACATCTGTGGCGACTTAAAACTTTTGCGCTTCTTTGTATTCATACTTAAAGGATGGGCCTTATTAAGTCATCTAAAAAGTAAATTTGTAGAGCTGTATCTAAATATCTTGATTCCAGCACCATTTACTTTTTGGGTAAGTTTTTTGCTGAAGCACTTCTGATCAAAGATTACCCGTTAACCCAGGTAGTACGATAACGGCGGATTCTTTAATATCTCGACTCCAGCGCTATCTTTCGGCAGAATTTTTGCAAAAGTATATTTTATGATGCAGAGTATCCGGCGTCATTCGTGGCAAACAAATAAAAATATAAAATACATTTCCAGTTTACCATAAATTAAGGGAGATATAAAGAAGTTTTCTTGTTTAATTTAATACCTCTTTTTGAACAATACATTAAATTTTGTGCGGTGTAGAAGCATAAATACTATTCGGACATCCCAGATTTTAAATTTAAAATGGAAGGTATGTGGAAATAAATAGGACTCCTTACAGAAACACATCGTCTCCTTTGCCACATCCAGTAATAACTATTGCTGCAATTATACTGGCCATCGTTTTCTTTATTAGGAATCTTGTTTTATTATTAAGGTTAGGTGGATTAGAGTACCTAAAGAAGAATGAAATAAGCTTTAATTTTTTATTTTTCTATATTCTCTGAACGGCATGCGTAGTGTGAGGTGCTACGACTTCTTGTAAACTCTCATTCCTGTTTAGTTTACAACAGGTCATTCCGTTCAGCTGTCATTTTGTAATGGATCCTAGGTTATGGTTCTATGAACGTACTCCATCTATTGGAGGCGCAACGCACCTGTCAGACACTCACTCTCTTTCAGTTTACTATAAACGCCACACCCTCCCCCAGTCATTTGTATACTTTACCATAGATCTTCTCCCAAATTTCAAAGTCATGTGAGTTAGGGGTCCGAAGATGTGAGATTTCACGGCTATGGAATGAGCCGTGGCACCTTGTGCAAACTCACTAATATTTACATCGCTATAAGCGCCTACTTTATTTATGTCTTCACACTAAATTTTGAAGTCGTGTGAATTATCGTTCCTAAGTTATAGCTGATTAAAATTTTACGCCTTTAAGATGTTCCACGCCCCCTTTTACAAACTTATTATATACATGGATACTTAACTTTAAACATCTATCATAGATCGGTCTTCACACCAAATTTAAAAGTCGTGTGATTTACGGTTCTGAAGTTATTGCAGATTAAAAGTTTCACGCCTATGGGAGGTGCCACGCGCCCTTGAACAAACTCATTCATATATACCTTACCATAAGCGCCTACCATGGATATGTTTTCATACCAAATTTCAAATTCATGTGACGTATGATTTCGAAGTTATGGCTGATTAAAAATGTTACAACCATAGGAAGTGCCACGCCTCTTTTACAAAAGTATATCTACTTTACTATAAGCATCTATCATAGATATGTATGTGAACACACCAAATTTCAAAGTCATGTGACTTACGGTTTCGAAGTTATAGCGGATTAAAAATGTCACGCCTATGGGAGGTGCCACGCCCCCTTATCAGATCCAATTTTTGTATACCCTAGGTTACGTCCGAGGTCACTCTCTAAACACCAGTTAAACCCCATGAAAATATATTCAGTAGTTCCGGAGCTTAGTGAGTTCAAACAGACGAACAGACAGACAATTTACACCCTGTAGGGAAAGCTACTAGTTGTGAACTAGAATTCTCCCAGTTTGCGTTTCAGCTCAACTAGTTCACGTTCGATCCTTTTTCAATGTTAGCGACTGGTATTTTTAGCATTACGATGTCCTACGAGATGTCAATTGTCAGGCTATGCATCAGCATCTACTAGTAGAAATACTAGTAGCATCATACCAGTTGATGAGATAGTCAGCCAATTCATCCCCCATGAAAAGCATTAGTATGCCTTTTTGCTCGCGGCGCTCCAACAGTCGCAATGGCCGACAAAGCAAAGCACTCGCGTGGTGTGCCTGGGGTACCAGGTTCAAGCCCTGGCGCAGGGAAAATTTTTTTATTTTATTTTTTTGTTTATAATATTTCTTTTATTTATATTTTTTATTTAGAGTTTTTTTGTTATTTTTAAATATAATTAAAAAAAATATTTTTTTTTATATTTGTTTCTTTTTTTTTTGTATTGCAACTAGATTTGTAAGTTTGTTATTTATATTTAAATTGAATTATTTCCTACTTACATTGATCTAACTTTAAAAATCTTAACTACTTCCAAGCGGCCTCGAACCTGCGATCCCAAAACCAGAACCAGTAGTCTGCACGTGACGCCACAGCCGACATTTGTAAGAAAAGCAATTAATGGCGTTTTATTTTAGGCTTTGGCAATTCAAAGGCAGATGTCGCTGAACGCTTAAGTTCTTCGAAAATGTCGAACTGGTAGGCAAATACTAGTTTATGAACTAGTATTTTTTCTAACTGGTTAGGGTTTTCACTGCAGGGCAGTTTTATTATAGTACTAGCAAATGCCTGGCTTGCTTCGCGACACCTGATAAGAGCTTTTGCGTTGACCAATACAAAAATAGGTTTGAAATGCAAAAAGGGTTTATAATGTAAACACTATTGGCTTTGGTTGAAAGGTTAAATCCTGCTGTTCCACAGGAAGAAAGAGTTTTCCCCTTCAACCGGGGTCATTTATGTTCCACTCGTGATCTTTTTAATTCGTCCCACTTCTTCTTGATATACATACCCATGGCCGTTGATGTGTGTAGGACATCTGTGGCGCCTTACTGCCATACCTAAACAAAAGCGTCAGCGTTGTCTGGCTGTCAAAAAATTCTCATGCCCATACAATTTGTATGAAGCATACCGAAACAACGCGGCGTCAACGCTGAGCGGTTGGAAATTCCGATTTTGACAGGGCGTTAGGTATTAAAGTTGGCTGCATAAAACGGCGAAACTGCCATTTTTGTGTTACACACAAACAAACCTATGCTTTTTGTTGGTGTTATTTCTGCATTTGATGTATTGTTGACGCTTTTGTTTAGGTATATCACTTCGGCGCTAACGCTAGGCGTCAGAAATCGTTCCGCCCAACGCTTTGGTTTAGGTATGGCAGTTAAAAATTTCGCGCTTATTTGTATTCATACTTAAAGGATGGGGCTTTAGTAAGTCATCTAAAAAGTAAATTTTTTAGAGCGGTATCTAAGTATCTTGATTCCAGCGCCATATACTTTTTGGAGACTTTTTTTGCTGAAGCACTTCTTATCAAAAAATACCCGTTAACCCAGGTAGTACGATAAAGACGGATTCTTTAATACCTCGACTCCAGCGCTATCTTTCGGTAGAACTTTTTGCAAAAGTATATGATGCAGAGTATCCGGCGTCGTTCGGGGTAAACAAATAAAAATATAAAACAGTTAAAAAGATTTTCAGTTTACCATAAACTAAGGGAGATATAAACTATTTTTCTTATTTAATTTAAGGCCTCCTTTTGAACAATGCTTTAGTTTTGTGTGCGGTGTGGAAGCATAAATACTATTTGGACATCCACATGTCAAAGGAAAGTCTCAGGAAATAGTGAAGACTTTTAAAATAAAATGGAAGGTCTGTGGAACTAAATAGGACTCCTTACAGAAACACATCTCCTCCTTTGCCGCATCCAGTAATAATTCTTGCTGCAATTATATTGGTCATCATATTATTTACTAAGGACCGTTTTCTCGTCTAACCTTTAATGTACCGGCCTCTTTATCGTCTCGATATACGAGTTTTCGTTTTCTCATCAGCGCATTAATTTCATGAATCGATAAATTGTTGCTCACCCGATGCAACCTTTAAAATTTGTACCCAACTTTAAATTTTGGTTTGGTTTTGGTTCATGAGTCAGATATATTAGATATTTCAACCAAGGTTTTGGTTTTTGCTAACAGTTGCTCTTGCTCTATATTTGCTTATGTTGCATTGCCAACCTTTGAAATTTTATGACGAATGTAGTGAAGTTTCACTCTCGGAAACGTAGTGAAGTTTCACTCTACGGAATAACAAATTTATTTTTACCGGTAAGATAAGAAAACGAAAACACTTTAAAGTGAGGAACAATTTATCTGCCCTGTTAGTAAAGGCAACTTTACTGCTTACATTAGAAAACGGCCCTAAGAGTCTTGTTTCGTTATTAAGGTTAGGTGGATTAGAGTACCTAAAGAAGAATGAAATGCGCTTTAATTTTTTATTTATATTCTCTGAACGTAGACGGCATGCGTAGTGGGCGGTGCTACGACTTCTAGCAAACTATCATTCCTGTTTAGTTTACAACAGGTCATTCCGTTAAGCTGTATTTTTGCAATGGGTCCAAGGTTAAGGTTCTCTGAACGTACTCCATCTATTGGAGGTGCCACGCCCCTGCCAAACACTCACTCTCTTTCAATTTACTATAGACAAACTCATTTGTATACATTTACGATAGATCTTCTCACCAAATTTCAAAGTCATGTGAGTTAGGGGTCCGAAGATGTGAGATTTCACGGCTATGGAATGTGCCGTGGAACCTTGTGCAAACTCACTAATATTTACATCGCTATAAGCGTCTACTTCATTTATGTCTTCACACTAAATTTCGGATGCCTGTAAGATGTTCCACGCCCCCTTTTACAAACTTATTATATATATACCAAATTTAAAAGTCGTGTGACTTACGGTTCCTAAGTTATTGCAGATTAAAAGTTTCACGCATATGGGAGGTGCCTCGCCCCCTTGTACAAACTCATTCATATATACCCTACTATAAGCGCCTACCATGGATACGTTTTCATACCAAATTTCAAATTCATGTGACGTATGATTTCGAACATATGGTTGATTAAAAATTTCACACCCATAGGAAGTGCCACGGCTCTTTTACAAAAGTATATCTGCTTTAATATAAGCATCTATCATAGATATGTATGTGAACACACCAAATTTCAAGTCATGTGACTTACGGTTTCGAAGTTATAGCTGATTCAAAATGTCAGGCCTATGGGAGGTGTCTCGCCCCCTTATCAGATCCCATTTTTTTATAAACTAGGTTAAGTCCGAGGTCACTATCTATACACCAGTTAAAGCCCCATGAAAATCCATTCAGTAGTTCCGGAGATTAGTGAGTTCAAACACGCAAAAAAACAAACAATTTACAGTTTTATTATAGTACTAGCAAATGCCTGGCTTGCTTCGCTGCGCCTGATAATAACTTTTGCGTTGACCAATACAAAGATAGGTTCGAAATGCATAAAGGGTGTGTAATGTAAACACTTTTGGCTTCGGTTTAAAGGTTAAATCCTGCTGTTCCATAGGAAGAAAGAGTTTTCCCGCTCAAACGGGGTCATTTATGTTCCTATCGTGTTCTTTTTAATTCGTCCCACTTCTTCTTGATATACCCATGGCCCGTTGGTGTGTCTAGGACATCTGTGGCGACTTAAAACTTTTGCGCTTCATTGTATTCATACGTAAAGGATGGGGCTTTATTAAGTCATCTAAAAAGTAAATTTGTAGAGTTGTATCTAAATATCTTGATTCCAGCACCGTCTACTTTTTGGGTACGTTTTTTGCTGAAGCACTTCTTATCAAAGATTACCCGTTAACCCAGGTAGTACGATAAAGACGGATTCTTTAATATCTCGACTCCAGCGCTATCTTTCGTCAGAATTTTTTGCAAAAGTATATTTCATGATGCAGAGTATCCGGCGTCGTTCGTGGCAAACAAATAAAAATATAAAACACATTTTCAGTTTACCAT
>NW_016158150.1:20661-33990 GCF_001687245.7 Rhagoletis zephyria
CAGAACTCATGCCTCAAGTTTGAGCAGAAGTTCGGCCAAACACTAAGAAAAATATTTTAGCACCAAATATTTATTTGTTTACTTATTTTAAGGGAGATGGTAATCTTCTGCTTTCACATTTTGAGTACAAAAATCTCAACCCTGATACAACAAATAGTATTAGTATTGAATGATAATGACAGATTGCATTCACATAAACGTACAATCATACATGATTGTGTTTTTTTTTGCATTCACATTCTCTATGTGAATGGGTGTCAACCATTCCATAACACACTACATATTTTGTGTTTACAATTTGTAACCAATCTCAAGAGTGGTTGTTAAATTTTTTAAATCAAAAAATCATATTTTTGAAACGAAAAAAATGAGAATGCACACTAAATTGATTCAATCATTACACAGCTCTGACCAAGAAGAAGTGGGACGAATTAAAAAGAACACGATAGGAACATAAATGACCCCGTTTGAGCGGGAAAACTCTTTCTTCCTGTGGAACAGCAGGATGTAACCTTTCTACCGAAGCCAAGAGTGTTTACATTACAAACCCTTTTTGCGTTTCAAACCTATTTTTGTATTGGTCAACGCAAAAGTTATTATCAGGCGTAGCGAAGCAAGCCAGGCATTTGCTAGTTATATAATAAAATACAATAACAGCAGAAACATGTTACATAGTACACTTACTCATATAGGAGCAAATTTAATCAAAATGCCAAATTAAATAGAACCCTGTTAAGTAAAAAGTTGTACATACATAGTATATAGGTTTACGCGTAAATAGATTCTATCATAGATTTGAATAAGGACCTAGAAGTCGAGAACTGAATATTCAACCTTCCTGAGATGCAGTTGAATTCCGAAAGAGCTCTAAAAACCGGAGCCAGATAAAAGTAATTCCCTTTGACTGGTCGCAAGTAAAATTGCAATTGGAAACGTAATACTCTGTGGGGAACGTTGAAAATTATCAGTTCAAGCAAGTTAGGGCAGTCTATATATCCATTAATTAAGTCATAGACAAACATCAGCGACTGGACAATTCTCCTCCCTTCCAGAGATTTTAAATTAATTATTTTGCACCTAGCACCATACGAAGGAAGAGGTTCCGAAAAATTAAGCGGTTGAAGTGCAAAGCGAATAAATTTTCATTGAACACGTTCAATTCTACAAGCGTGACAACTGTAAATTGGATTCCAAATTACTGAAGCATACTCTAATTTCGAACGAACAAGTGCATTAAAAAGCGATTTTCTGGTATACGGATCTTTAAAATCTTTCCCATATCTACTTAAAAACGCTAAATTGCTAAACGCACTTAGAAGTAAATAGCACACATGGTTCACGAAAGAAAAAGCCGAGTCAAAAACAACACCCAAATCCACGAAATCATTAACTTTGGTAAGCTGATGATTTGAGACGAAAAAATTTGAAAGAAACGTATTTTGAGTTTTTGAAAACGTCACGTGGAAGCATTTCTTTATATTAAGTTCCAACTTATTGCTTCGCTACGCCTGATAATAACTTTTGCGTTGACCAATACAAAAATAGGTTTGAAATGCAAAAAGGGTTTGTATGTAAACACTAAATATTGGCTTCGGTTGAAAGGTTAAATCCTGCTGTTCCACAGGAAAAAAGAGTTTTCCCGCTCAAACGGGGTCATTTATGTTCCTATCATGTTCTTTTTAATTCGTCCCACTTCTTCTTGATATACCCATGGCCCGTTGGTATGTCTAGGACATCTGTGGCGACTTAAAACTTTTGCGCTTCTTTGTATTCATACTTAAAGGATGGGGCTTTATTAAGTCATCTAAAAAATAAATTTGTAGAGTTGTATCTAAATATCTTGATTCCAGCACCGTCTACTTTTTGGGTACGTTTTTTGCTGAAGCACTTCTTATCAAAGATTACCCGTTAACCCAGGTAGTACGATAAAGACGGATTCTTTAATATCTCGACTCCAGCGCTATCTTTCGTCAGAATTTTTTGCAAAAGTATATTTCATGATGCAGAGTATCCGGCGTCGTTCGTGGCAAACAAATTAAAATATAAAACACATTTTCAGTTTACCATTAATTAAGGGAGATATAAACTATTTTTCTTATTTAATTTAATTATTCCTTTTGAACAATGCTTTAATTTTGTGTGCGGTGTAGAAGCATAAATACTTTTCGGACATCCAAGACTTTTAATTTAAAATGGAAGGTATCTGGAAATAAATAGGACTCCTTACAGAAACATATCGTCTCCTTTGCCGCATCCAGTAATAATTATTGCTGCAATTATNGATATTAAATACAAAATACAAAATGCTCAACAGAAATTTTTAAATAACATTACTTCTTTATCACTGCAATTATTTTATGTCAATATAAACGCATGCAATTTTCTGGAAGTTATGTAGACGGTTGGAAAGGCCGATTTTCCAATCCGCGCTATTCTTTTTGGGTTACTCCATTTATTGATATCTCCTGGGTGGTCGAAAAGGCCGATTTTCCGATCCACCCAGTCGCGCTTTCGTGACGGTTGGAAAGGCCTAGTTTCCAATCCGCTCGTTTATTGTTTATTATCTAAGGGTCTAGGTAGTCGGTAAGGCCGAGTTTCCGATCCGCCTAGTCTCGAGTTTGGTGGTTGGAAAGACCTAGTTTCCAATCCACGCTATTGTTGATACATCACTATTTTGTAGGCTGCGTTCTACAATAGTCAAATAGCAGCCGCTTGAAAAGAGTGATAGTATCACAATTTTTTATAGCCTCTGGTAATTCATGGAAGCACTTTAAGCCTTTATAGAAAATATTTTTTTTTGTTCACTTCTGTTCTATACTTCGGGAGTCTGAAGCTGTTATTCTCTCTCAACAAATATGTATGCGTCTCATTTTTATATCGGAGATTATCGCTAAGAAAATCCGGCAGGTTGCCCTTCTTAATATTGTACACATCGTCTCTTTTGCCGCATCCAGTAATAATTCTTGTTGCAATTATACTGGCCATTATTTTCTTTACTAAGAATCTTGCTTTATTATGAAGGGTTGGTGGATTAGAGTACCTAAAGAAGAATGAAATGCGCTTTAATTTTTTATTTATATTTTCTGAACGTAGACGGCATGCGTAGTGTGAGGTGCAACGACTTCTTGCAAACTCTCATTCCTGTTTAGTTTCCAACAGGTCATTCCGTTCAGCTGTCTTTTTGTAATGGGTCCTAGGTTATGGTTCTCTGAACGTACTCCATCTATTGGAGGTGCAACGCCCCTGTCAAACACTCACTCTCTTTCAGTTTACTATAAACGCCACACCCTCCCCCACTCATTTGTATACTTTACCATAGATCTTCTCCCCAAATTTCAAAGTCATGTGAGTTGGGGGTCCGAAGATGTGAGATTTCACGGCTATGGAATGAGCCGTGGCACCTTGTGCAAACTCACTAATATTTCCATCGCTATAAGCGCCTACTTTATTTATGTCTTCACACTAAATTTGAAGTCATATGAATTATCGTTTCTAAGTTATAGCTGATTAAAATTTTACGCCTGTAAGATGTTCCGTGCCCCCTTTTACAAACTTATTATATATCTGAATACTTTACTTTAAATATCTATCATAGATATGTATGTGAACACACCAAATTTCAAAGTCATGTGACTTACGGTTTCGAAGTTATAGCTGATTAAAAATGTCACGTCTATGGGAGGTGCCACACCCCATTATCAGATCCATTTTTTTTATACGCTAGGTTACGTCCGAGGTCACTCTCTATACACCAGTTAAAACCCCATGAAAATCCATTCAGTAGTTCCGGGGATTAGTGAGTTCAAACAGACAAACAATTTACAGTTTTATTATAGTATAGATTCTAAGGTGTTAACTTTTTTGTAATCTAGTCTGTAAGTATTTTTATAAGTCCAAGGCTAAATAAAGATTAAATAGAATTGAATTGAAAAAAATCTGTACAGCTCAAAACCGGCGCTGTCACTAGGCATTCCTTCGCCTCCCTAAAGCTCCTTTCACAATCTTCGTTCCACTCGAATTTTCGGGGTTTTTTCGTTAACTTGGCTAGGGGCCTAACTAATTCCCCGAAATCTTTTATAAATCTATGGTACCAGGACACTGTACCTATAAAGGACCTAATCTGCTTGACATTTTTGGGTCTCTCGATGTAAACCATCATCTCTGCCTTCTCTGGATCTACGTGTAGACCGTGTTTGTCTACCACGTAGCCTAAATATTTTAACTCTGACCTAAAAAAATTGCGTTTGGTCCTGTTCAACCTAAGTCCTGCTTTAGCTATCTAAGACTACTTGCAAAATTTCTAAATGCTTCTCAAAATTATTCGTGACGATAATGATGTCGTCCAGGTAAACAAAGACATGGGGCTCTAACTCTGGACCTATGACCGAATCTATAAATCTTTGCCAAGTCGCAGGTGCATTATGCAACCCATATGGCATTCTCCTGAACTGGAAGAGACCCCGACCTGGTACCGTGAACGCCGTGAAGGGCCTCGACCGTTCCTCCACCGGCACCTGCCAATAAGCAGACTTAATGTCCAGACTGGACAAGAACCTTGCATCCCTTAGCTTGCCTAAGGTCCCTGAAACATAAGGGAGGGGGTGGCTATCCTTCTCAGTGCATTTATTTAAGACCCTTTAATCTACATGAGACCCATCTGTCTTTCTAATCATCACTACAGGGGACGCCCAAGGACTATGTGACTTCTCAATGACACCCTTGTTGAGCATGTCTTTTAATTCCTCGTCTAAACGCGACTGTATGACGGCAGACACGGGGTAATGATGTTGTTTGACAGGTTCGACTCCTGCCTTGACCCTAATTCTATGCTCGACAAGGTGGGTTCGACCTAACCCTTCTGACCTAGCCTTGTACGCTCGGGCCAATATATCTTCTAAGGCCCTAGCCTCTCTACTGCCTAGCTCGGAGTGGTCCACTATCGCCGCCAACGACTCCTGTTCCGGTTGAGAAAAGCTCCCCCTCATCTTCATCAAATCCGGGATGATACCCGCCTTGGTCCAAAAATCGACACCAAGGATAAGACTCTGAGGCAAACCGGGGACTACGTGGCACTCCAGGAGGTCCGACTTGCCTTCCACCTCGATTGGCAACAAAACCCAACCTAAATCCAAAATATGGCCTCCATCCGCCAAAGTCACTTTTAAAGAGTTGGATAAAGAAGACGCCCGAATGCCCCAAGAACTCAAAATACTCCAACCGAATTGACCAATCACCGTTCTCGTTGCTCAAGAGTCCAACAACGCTCGAAAAGTTTAACCAAAAATTTTTATGTCTAAATACGGCCGCTTATCGAAGCCATCCGCCAACAAAGAATATGCTAACCAAACTTTCGACTCACCGAAACCTACTTTAGCCAGCTGGAAATTAGAAGAATTACTAACTCGCCCTATAAGACCACAGGACCTGCTGCCCCAGGGGTCTACCTCCCGTTTCCCGACTTCTTTTCCGGCTTCGAATTCACCAACTATTCGACTTCGACTCCGCCTTGGGCTTCGACCTAAATGGGTTGTGGTTCCGCCGACCACCTCCACCCGGGCTACGCTGGGTACCCTGGGCACCATTCCGCTTCGCTGCACACACCGGGCAGCCCCTGTTCATGGCGCCAGGCCTACCACAGCCGAAGCACTTTATCCCCTTTCTACAATCTGTCGAAACATGACCGAACCGCTTACAATTAAAACAATGGGTATTAGGCCCCGCCCTAAATCCCTCGCTGTCCTTTGGATCCGCCACCGCTGCAAACTCTACATCCACCGAGGCATAGGCCAGGTCAGGCTCCAATAGACCCTTGGCCTTGTGACTCGGTGGGGGGACAAAAGCTTCAACCGACGACCTAACCGATTCCAACTTCCTACCCAACGCGACTAGTTCCGCCACTGACCCCGGGGTAACTAGTCGCAACTGGGTTTGGTAAAACGGGAGAAGATTCACCCTAATATTTCCTAACATCCTACTCTCAGACAACGGCCCCTGTAATCTGCCAAACATTATTTACATCGCCGCCACATACACTCCGATGGACTCATTCGCTCCCTGAGTCCGCCGGCGAATTCGCGAAGGTCGTCGTAGTTGGAGGGCAGGAACTCCAACTTCAGCTCCCTGACCAGCTCCTTCCAAATACCTATCGTCCGCCTAACCGACCTAAATCACTATAGCGCCTTTCCTTAAAACAAGTCTACCGTACCTCGAAAAAGCTGAGCTGGGGTCACACCGCGGGCCTCGCTTAACTCATCTACCCTCCCCAAGTACGCGTGAACCGACAGACCCGACTTCGCACCGTCGAAGCGCACGTCCCACTTCGAGAGGTTTTCCGGCTTCAGAGTCCCGACTAACTCCACTGGTCCGCGCGCCCGCTCCTCGGCCACCTCTCCGCGTGCCGCTGCCGATTGTACGGCGTTTTCTTGCACCCGATCCTCCGTACGCTCCGGCCCGTCCTTCTCGCCACCTGCCTCCTGCAGGTCGGCTAAGCAAAGCATCAACTTGCTCTTAATATCCATCACAACAAATCTGCGAAAACCGGCAAAAAAACTAGAGAAATAAAATAAAATCGGAAGCAAAAAACCCTTTAAAAATTCAAAAGGAAACCAAATAAATCAGCAAACCGAATTAAAATTCGAAAACAGAATAAAAAATTAATAAAGCCGCAAAAAAAAACTAGAAGCCGACCGAAATTGAAAACCCGCAAAATAAGAGCCCTAAAATAAATTTTAAGTCTAGGACTAGGTAACTTAATACATACCTAATACATACACCTTAATTTACTGCTGGGTAGTAAGCTGCCCTATACTGGCACAACAACATGGTCCTATCACGCGAGACAACAATAGAGCCTAACCGAAAAAACAAAAACAAAACACAACAAAATAACACGTATGTACCACCAAATAAGACGGCACAAGCAATTATAATGTTTGCTTATAAACTAAGTTACAACTTACGTTTATGTGTATGTATACTTCACCAAAAACAAAGTGGAGCGGCCAAGCTAAGTTATCAAAAAATGTTTAATATATTTCTTCTATAAGCGTGAAAATGAATGCAAAATGCTCGCAACCACTTGGGAGTTTACTCTGCATCGCTTTACTATTTTCGTTGCTTTTAATTCAATTCAAATCAATTCGTTTGCGTTTTAATTTTCGCGGCCTAACACTTTTACCTACTACTTATCACTTTTCACACGCCGATTGTCCGTCCGCACTTTATATAAACGCACGCCACTACTTATCGCCAAATAATGCTCCGTATAGCTCACTGATGACAAAAATTACCACTGGGTGATCTTCGCCCGACAACCTGTAAACAAAATACATACACCAAAAGCGCGAGTAATACGTTCACAAAATTTCACCAAAACTGGACAGACTCACGGTTCTCCTCGGTATACTACCGTTTCGTACGTATATAAAAAACAAAATTGTTACCCCCCGATCGTCCGTTACCACGCCGCCACGAATCGTCAACACAAAATCCTCCTTGAATTCCTACTGCCAAACGATTAAAAAGGAAAAAAGCGTGTGTAACACCGTACACATGATTGAAGTGAAACTTCTTAAAAAAGTACCAGGTACCTACTCACGAAATTTTATGTGTAAGCATATGTTTACGGTTCGGCAAACCATTAGGCGATTGAGTTACATACATAGGTTTGGTTAGAAATCAAACAATAATTTCATTTCATCTTATTAATTTTCTGATATACATATAATTTATTTATTCATTTTCCGGTAACACTACCTTATACATATGATACACACATCCATAGGACCGGGTTGTAATGGAAGTAATTGTATGCTGAACAAATAAATGAAAATTTTTATAACGCAATCAATAGATCCTCACGAATTCGCCATTACCAAGGCACTAAGTAACGTACGCACTTATGTTTGCAAAATGCATTTCTTTAAGTTGAAAGAAGACAAATTCCTTTGTTCGGCATTTATTCTTACTCGCTTTCTATCTTCCAAGGCGAATTCATATATTCTTATCACGAATTCATATATTCGTGTGGTAGCTAGAGTATAAAAACATAAGATTACCTTATAAATTAAAAGCATAAGTACCACATGTATGCGTAGTCCAATTCACGAAATCATTTCATCGATCTGAGTAAAAACTAAGTGCATAAACTCTATTTCGCGTTAATTGAAATCATGAAATGGTGTTCATTCATTCAGTTTCTACTCAAACGCATGAAATGATTTCATGAACTGGCCTACGCATAATGGTAGTAAATGACAGAATGAATTACAACAAACGCATCCTTTTGACATAATGCAAGCCGAAAACGTTGGTTCAAATCAATCCCCAATCAAGTTGGACATTTTGCCCACAAACATTGCAATTTTGCGAGCAGTCTCACTGTAAAATCTCATTTTTACAATTTCATAGTTTCGGATTACATTTTTAAAATTCAACGAAAGTACGTACCTATTTCGGCTGAGTTATCCATTTTCGGTTATTTAGTGTACAAAATAAACGCAAATTAAATGAGTTTGTACAACATGGCCATTAATGTAGCGATAATTTCTACAACTTGGCAGAAAATGCAAATTTTTTGGTCTTTCATACAACCAAGACATAAATTCATTCAACAGGCCCACAACCGGTGCAATCTAGAGCAAAAAAACACCAAGTTTAACCAACGGTCGCTACGTTTATGGCTTTCTTTAAGAAACATCGGGCGAAAATTTCACTGCTGCTGTAACACTACCTTATATAAGTTGGCCTTGCTACCATCCTCACATATGCTCATCAAAGTATACCAACGAAGGACGAGTTAATACAAGGAGATAGCGAGAGCACAAAACTACTCTAGAAAATTACACGCACAATGACAAACATGAACAAATGTACAACAAACACATAATTTTTTACAATCAGTACAGTTCGCATTTATATCAACGAGCAGCTTATTTATTAGATTTGTTTTCGTTTGTACTACATATGTGCATACATATATACATGTACACAAACATATGTACATACGCAAATATATGTACATACATACAAATTTATATACAACTATTCAAACATATGTACATACATGAAAACATTGCTGTCCATAAGTACATACATATGCCCATCAGTACATCAACGAAGCCCGTTTGCTTCATCATAAATATATCCATACAAACATATGTACACATGTACGAATGGATGTAGTTACGCGTAGCACGCTTGCATCATTTATACATATGTTGTTTGGTAGCGGCAGAGCTGAAATGCGCAATGAGTTCGTTCTTACATACATATATATGCATACATACATACGTGCATTCAAACATACATATATACATATGTTGGTACTCGTACGCGTCATGCGTCACTTTATTTCTTTTTTCCCCTCCCTGTACTACCTATATCTTCCTTTTCACTCATGTAACGTTTTAAATTTTAAAAATTTCACTCTCCATCTTTGCGATACCGCCGCCTAAGAAGTTTCACTTCAAAAATTAAAATCCAAAATACCAAAAATAAAATTTGTACCACAAACAAAAATCGTGACCCAGCCTAATGTACACAATATATAAACGCCACTAAACAAAGTATGTAGGGAGACAACAACAATACTACCAACTCCACAATATATATTTACGCATGTATGTATATACGCGTAGCACAGCCCCACGTTGGGCGCCAATTTGTCAGCAATTATTTTGTGTACTAACATAAAATCACCTACCTAGTGGAACCAACTAAATGCACTTACCGTGCGTAACAACAATGCAACGGGCCCAACCAAATAAACAAACGAACGAACGAAAAGGAGATGACAAAAAAACCAAGCAACCGGCTGGCTCAGTGGAGGGGTTGTTTGAGGAGAACAACAGGGCAGTATACCAAATGCCTAAGGCAAACTAAGTTCAAATTGGACAATAACAATATAAACTACTATGTACAATAGATATACGAGTATGTATGTAACACTGACACTAGGGTGAGTCGAAATACACAAAGCCCAAAAATATTAAATACACAAGTAGAAAATTAGACAAAACCTTGTTTTTGGGGCGCACCCGAGGTGAGGTCCAACAAAAAGGTTACGAACCCACTCGCAATACCACCCAAGATGCCGGGGGTAACTTTAACCCGCCAAGTGACTGGGCTCTGGGTGCGGGAAGCTAAAAAGATGGGATAAGGAAACACAATAGGGGAAGCTTATCGACAACAACAACGTCTGACCACAGACGCACAAAAATTATACTTGTCGGCGGTCGGTGGGCGCCCCGACCACGGGGGTGCTCTCTGGGAATATGGTTCCCAAATCCGGTTCCGATGATAACACGTCCCGACTTACGCTGCTCTCCAAGGATCTTGCTGCAATAGTGCCTCGCCTAGCACTTAAAAAAAATCGCTTTCACCAAAAGAATCTCCGCTGCCAATAATATTAATAAATTATGCTGCGCTCGCAATACGGGTGTTTCCTGACTCGATGCTCGTTCAGATCTGCCCCGGCACGCAGTTGCGAGCCAGGCCGCAACTTTCGCACCGATACGCAAACCTTTGGAGTGTCAGCGCCGGTGTTGTTGGTGCCCGATCAATTGGCGCCATTGCCATCATACGGCGGACAACAAATGTGCCGCAATAGGTGAGAACAAAGGCGACACCCCTATTCCGGTCTTTCGCGTCACCTCTCATTCGAAAAGGCTTACTCTCGGTCGGCACCGTTTTGGGGCGGAGTGCCCTAATGGAGACTTTTACCCTTTGTGGTGGCGCTCCACCGACAAACAAGTTCAGGGAAATGAGTAGTTATGCGCATTTTTGGTACGTACACGGTAAAAAAATTGTATTTTCAGCTAAAATTACATTTCTATTCTTAACTATGTAGTTGCAATAAAATGAAAAATAATGAAGATTGTGATATCTGTTCAAATTTATTGGTTACTGAAAATAAAATTTGCATGGAGTAGTTAGCGTAAATTGGCAAATGCAGAACCATTGTGTGTACATATATAGATGAGTATAGTATGTATGTTTATATATTTAATGTTTTTTGCAGTTTAAATATATTTTCTATATATTTAATTAATTAAAAAAAACATTTTTTTTCTAATGCTGATTCTCTTTAAAGAAAAAGGCTTAACCTCAGTTACACTGTGACTTTAAATAAAAAAATAAACCTTGAAGTTGTTTTAAACACATTCAGCCTTATCACGAGTTTCATTTTCCGCGAATCGGTTCATTTTTTCACTTTTGGTTTCCATGTATTTACTATGGGCGGATGAAAAATTTTCGTGTGAATTTTTTTTCGGGCGAAACTCAGGATAAGGCAGATTACTTCGAACTAATTTTTTTTATTAACTTTTTATGCTGATTCCCTTGTTTAAAAAATATTTTGCCTTCAGTGACACTATTTCAAACTAAAACATATTGTCTTGGGGTTAGCTTCACCGCATAATTAATGACACGCACTGTTTTTTGGTTACAATAATTTAAAATTCAGTTTTTATAACTTTTCTGTGATAAAAAAACACAAGAGCGGGTTTGGATGAAAAATACGACAGATAGTACGCGAGCAAGCTTCCGAAACGTACGCGGCGGCGGTTGTTCTTCGACTGTGTGTGTGATGTTGCTGTGTGTGCGGTGACGTTGCCGATAAGGCAGCTGTGTGCTCCTTTGGCCACACTGACACGGCGTTGCCAGAGCGCCGCGTTGACGGAGGTGGAGACTTATTCCGAAAACTCGATCATGTTCTCAACATGTTCGCCCCCTCCCCTCCACCCGCCTGATGCGTTGTTGATTTTAGGGCGGCATCTAACTTGTCCAGGGCCGCCTTTGCTTCAGCTACCAGTCGCCGGAGTTTCTGTTGGCGTTGTTGAGTCGACCTGCCCGCGTGCCGGCTTCGAGTTCGCCGCGCCTCTGAGTGCTGAGCCCGGTATAGAAGCGTGTGATGACCCAGCGAGCATTGACGGCAGCTGGACGTGGAGTCGCACGCCCCCGTGGTGTGAGGAACGGCGAGACAATTAATGCAGTACCGATGAGTCCGGGCGCACTCGTACCTCTCCTCCGGCTTCATCGCTAAGAACGCCCGGCACTGCCGCAGCACATGACGTTGACCACACAGACGGCACTTCTGTGGCTCTGGCTTTTTGCGGTTTCTGTAAGGACAGAAATAGATAGAAAGGACGATTGGATCAAGTATTTACTAAAAATGGGTGAGAAGAAAATACGTTGATAAAGGGTAGCTGTTATGTATTTATACATGCAGCTAAAGGGTAAATAATAATGGGATACAAAATGTAGAGTATGACGGGTAAGCATAGCATTAGGCAGTTGGTAACACACACAGTTTCGTAATGTTTCGGATAATGGTTCCATTTTGAGTTTTTATTTCTACAACACGAACGTTTTTATCCGGACCAGGATGCAATTTGATTACACGCCCAAAGCGCCATTCATTGGGGGGGTAATAAATCGTATTTTATTACCACTAGATCAACTTCTTCGATATTCTGCTGTGGGCGCTTCCATTTGTAGCGTTTATGCAGCTCCTTGAGGTACTCGTTCTTCCATCGGATGCTAAATTGGTGATGCAATACCTTAAGTCTTTGCCATTTGTTGATCAAGGAAAGTAGTTCAACGTTTTGTTCGGGTAGTGATAGGAGTGGTGCTCCGCGTAAGAAATGTCCTGGGGTTAACACAAGGGTATCCTGTGGATCTTCTGTCATAGGGGAGAGCGGTCTGGAATTGAGGACAGCCTCTATCCGAACCAGAAGAGTAGCGAGTTCCTCAAACGAGAATTTTTGACCCCCCGCTACTTTTCTAAAATGTGTTTTAAAACTCTTCACGGCGGCTTCGCATAGATCTCCCATGTGTGGAGCGTATGGCGGTATAAATTTCCATGAGAATCGATGAAGGGCATATCTTTCCGCGATGTCTGTGGCTGCTTCATTGAGGAACGTGGCGAAATCTCGTTGTAGTGCTCGTTGGGCGCCAACGAAGGTTTTACCATTGTCGGAGAGGATCTGGTGGGGTACGACACGACGGCCGGTGAAGCGTGCAAAGGCTACATTAAAAGCGTTCGTGCTGAGATCTCAACACAGTTCTAAATGAACGGCCTTTGTCGAGAAAGATCCAAACACACAGACATACGCCTTCACATATGAAGCTCGTCCAAGTGGGGACGATTTTTCTAAGAAAGGGCCAGCGAAATCGACTCCTTTTGGGTGGAAGGGCAAGGAGTATGTTGATCTCTCGGGTGGCAAGGCTGCCATTACCTGCGACCTCATCTGCTCTTTATAGATGGCGCAAGTTTTGCAATGAAATATACATTTTTTTGTCAATGTTATTGTGGCTTGTTAACATTTT
>NW_016158150.1:34003-50536 GCF_001687245.7 Rhagoletis zephyria
AAATATACATTTTTTTACTTTCTGCTTTAAACGGGGGATGTAGTATTCTTGTTGTACCATCCGGACCAACAGCTGTTTCTCCGCATGTAGTAGGGTCGAATGGAGAAAGTCTAAAAGAAAAAAGCAAAAACGAGAGTTTTCGGGTATAATAATTGGGTGCAGTTCATTATTGCTGAGGGCGGCACAGGAAAGTCGACCATTTACTCTCATTATTCCTGCTTTGTCCAACATTGGGTTTAATGTCAAAAGGGGGCTCTTTCTGCTGATTGGCTTCGAAGCTTCCAGCAGAGCTATTGTGTCCCCATAATGACTTCGTTGGGTTTGGATGATGAGTTTGGATTTTGCATCATTCACTTCCTCTTGGGTTAGGGTAACTGTGGCTGGGATTAATTGTTTTCGTGCCTTCCGAATAAAACGAAACATATACTCGACGGTTCTGAGCGCGCGAGAAAACGACGAGAACCGGTCGAGTATATCCATATCCTTATCTTCCATGATGTGAAATACCTCTACGCGTCGCTGTTCCAGGGGGCTGGAAGGTGTGACACAGCTTTAGACCCCAATGTTGACGACCGCATGAGCCAGTTGGGTCCTTCCCACCATAGTGAACATTCCACTAAGTCCTGTGGTTTGCAGCCTCAAATGCCCAAATCCGCTGGATTGTCATTGCTGGAAACGTGTCGCCAAATCGCATTGCTCACGTTTTGGAGAATTTGTGACGTTCGATTGGCTACATAAGTTTTCCAGGTACGTGGAGGTTTCTCTAGCCACGCAAGTACTATGGAGGAATCGCACCAAAGTATGAGTTCGTGGGTGGGTAGATTGAGCTCATCTCGAAGTTGCTTTACTAACTGGAAGCGCAGTACTGCTCCGCAGAGTTTTAACCGTGGAAGACTTACGGTTTGTAAGGGTGCTACCTTGCTTTTAGCGGCTAACAAATGCGATTAAAATGTGTTTTCGCTATTTTGTACTCTTAAATAGACGCAAGCACAAAAGGCTTTTTCGGAGGCATCTGAAAATCCATGCAGTTGGATGGGTTTGTCGGGGGTATACTGTACCCAACGGAGAATTTTAATGTTCTCAATATTGGGTAAATTTTCGTAAAAGGCATTCCATTTTTGAAGGGCCCCGGGTTTGATGTTCTCGTCCCAATCAGTTCCCTCCATCCAGAGTTGCTGTAACAGCATTTTTGCAAGGATCATTATTGGCGTTAGCCATCCTGCGGGATCGAACAATTTAGCTACTGCTGATAAAATCTGTCTTTTTGTGCATGAGTATGCTGCTAAAAGTGGGTCGAGCGTTTTTGTGGAGCTTGCATCTTGGAATTTGAGAAAATCGACATTTAATAGATCTAAGTCGTGAATTGGCTCGGGTGGTGTGCCGACATTTCTTTCAAAGGGAATCCTGCTGATTTCAGGGCTTCGGTAACTTGGGTCATCGCGNTATGCATATGTAAAGGTGTCGAGAGCATTCCATTGGATTCCGAGCGTTTTTGTGGAGCTTGCATCTTGGAATTTGAGAAAATCGACATCTAATAGATCTAAGTCGTGAATTGGCTCGGGTGGTGTGCCGACATTTCTCTCAAAGGGAATCCTGCTGATTTCAGGGCTTCGGTAACTTGGGTCATCGCGTTTAGAGTGGACTGCATATCGTGACCACGTGATAGAATATAATCAACATACGTTTCATGTAAAAGTGTGTTTTTTTGCGAGCGGATATTCGCTTTGGCAGTCTTCAGCGAGTTGGTGTAGGGTTCTTATTGCCAAATATTGTGCATAATTAACACCAAATGTGACTGTCTTCAGTCGAAAATCTTCTATTGGCATATTAGGGTCTTTACGAAAGACGATTCGCTGGAAATCTTGGTTTTATTGGTGAACTAGTATTTGGCGATACATTTTCTCTATGTCGCCGTTGAATACGAACCTATATAGTCGCCATTTGAGAATAACGAGCATTAGGTCGTTTTGTAGTATGGGGCCTGTGTGGAGAATGTCGTTCAATGAGTTGCCAGAGTGAGATAATTTGGAGGCGTTGAAGACAACTCGCACCTTTGTGGTTTTGCTGTCTGGTTTTATGATGGGGTAAGTAAAAGGAAAAATTTTCCCGCTTTTTACTATTTCTTGAGGGGAGGCGGGTTCCATGTGATCCATGGTCAAGTATTCATTTAGGACTTCAAAATATTTCTCTCGTAGTTCATGTTTCCTTTCCATGGGAACGAGTGCCATGTGTTCCGGGAATTCCGCTTTGAAATTTACTATATAACGTCCATGTCCTTGGCGGATGGTGGTTGTCCTGTATAGCGTTTCGCAGTATTCATCATCTGTTGATCGTGGCTGGGTGGATGCACTTCTTCCTGCATTCCGTGTAGTATGTACTGAACGCTGCGACTTTTTCAGCTACTGGACCGCTCAATATCCATCCGAAGATCGTGTTTTGGGCGAGCAATATTCCACTTACATTATGTTGCAGTCCTTCAGTAAGAATTTTCGGGATGATATCGCTGTGGGTCAGCCAAGGTCACATCCGCTAATTCTCGGAGATCGATACTCGATACTTTGGCTGTGGGTAAGAAGTGAGTGAGTTTTGGTAGTGTTATTGCTTGTGCGTCTACCTTAAGGGCTAAATCTGACGAACAAAATGTTATTTCGCAGATCTCATTAGAGTTTCTTACCACCATTCCACCCATTCCGGATATTTGGTGTAGAGACTTTCTTGTGGGTAGGTCAAGGAGCTTTTGTATACCGGATGATACAAAAGTTGTTTGGGATACATGGTCTATTAGGGCGCCAATTTTATGGAATTCGCCAGCAAAGTATATGGGGATTATTGCTGTTGGTAGTAGGGTGGTTCTTTTGTCACTCGAAAAGTGAGTGGAAACCATGTTTGTGTCCTGTGCGGGACTTGCGGCTGACGACGCCCTTGCGGCGGCCGCTCGCTGTCCGTTCTTCTATGGNGTCACTCGAAAAGTGAGTGGAAACCATGTTTGTGTCCTGTGCGGGACTCGCGGCTGACGACGCCCTTGCGGCGGCCGCTCGCTGTCCGTTCTTCTATGGGTGTCGGCTTGTGGCCTCGGCTACGTATGCAGTAAAGAGTGATGCCTCTTTTGGCAATAGACGCACGTGAAACTGCTCTGACACTCATTCTTGAGATGTGAAAACGAAAGACAATTTTCGCAATAATTGTTTTCTCTCACGAATTTTAGGCGGTCTGATACTGAAAGATTTTTAAACCTGACGCAAGATTTCATCGCGTGGTTTTGATTACATAGTCTACAAGAGACGGTTTTGTTGAACTCCGCATGATATGCATGAGGTCTATTTTTATTGAGTGGGGTCGAGTTATGATTCACCGTTCTTGGTGTAAAACTCGATAATTGTGGTTTTGCCTTGCCTGGTCTATAGGTACTTAGCCTTTCTACTACCTCGTATCTGCTGGTCTGGAATCTGTTCATATCTGCCCAAAGCGGTAATTCCTTCCGGGAGCTGAGGGACTGTTCCCATAGTGAAAGCTTTCAATTGGCAGTTTGGATGAACACAGGTATACCAGGATTGGGTCCCAGTCCGTTGTTGGGATTCCTTGTGTTGCCAGGATTGACATGCAATTGTTGATTGTGGTCTGCATATTCTGTAGTTGTTCTCCGACCAATATCCTACGATTTCCGTACCGTGATCTCAACGCTTCCCAGGCAAGCTCGAAATTTTCATTGCTCAATGGATATTGCTTTACCATGAGCCCCGCTTGTCCCTTTGTTTTTAGGCGTAGGTGGTAAAGTTTTTGAGCAGGTGTTAGTTTTGGGTGGTTGTTATAGACTGCCGTAAACATGTCTCTGAATGCTGGCCAGTCTTCGTACCCACCGGGGAAGACTTCGGTGTCGCATGGTGGTTCCTTAAGACAAAACCCATAGAAGTGGGAATCATTTATAGGGTGGTTGGAATTTGCTTGTTGGCTGGTGCTAGCAGTACTAAAAAGCTGTAAAGCTTCTAAAATTTCGGATTTGCATGTTTGATAGCTTTCTATGCATTTAGCGAATTTCTGTTCAACCGAGTCTCTCAGTTCTGTATAGCTATCAGAGAGCTGATTTCTCTATGGGACTCTAGCACCTTTGCCCATGTTTTCTCAAGGTCCTCTAATTTTACCTTTCGTTGTAAATCAGTTGCTTGAGAAGGGGACCATTTTGAACAGTAAACCTCTAGTTGGTTACTGTCATAAATAAATTCTTTCAAACAGTGTTCAGCTGGTGTAAGGGGGCTTGTATCATCCGAAGTCTTTGGCATGTTTGCTAAAATCTTTATTCTTTAATTAAAGTGAATTAATTAAAATCTTTCATAGAATTAAAAAATATATATTTTGATATATTTATAATTGTTCGCTCGGTTGTTTAATTCGAGTCCCGCTGTTTTGTTGGCTGGGATAATATGCACTTGTCTCAGCGCGTCTAATTACAAGCAGTAATATGTATATACGCGTGTGTGTCTAATTATGTACGTTAATGAGCGTGTATATTTGTTGTTTGCTCTGGAGTGAGCAAATCGAAACCCAAACTATTTCCCGATAATAACTGTGGTGTACCACCGTGCAGCGAACAAAGGTGGCGCCGTCAGTGGTACCGCTACTTTGGTTTTGCCGATTTTGACAGTTGTGGTAACTTGTAAATAAACCTTTGTTTACAAATCAACAAAAGAGAAATTTGAATTATAAGTGAAAATCAGTTTAAATTGTGTTAATTTGCAATTTGTGAGTGATTTTTGAGTTGAAGACTGCGAAAAAACTAATAAAATGAAGTGCTGTGTGTTAAATTGCGACAGCCATCAAGATACAAGATGCGTAAATGCAAGTGTAGCGCTGGGACGAATCGCTGCATTTTGTGTACATAGGGCACGGCAAAGCCGTTCCCGAAATGTTTCTTTATTATTACATTAACAGCATTTCCTCACAGTGATTTTGCTCCTGCTCCAAGCAGCCTCCATTAGCAAGTTAACTAATCAATCCCGCTGATTGCAAAGCAATTGAGTGCATTAAAAAGTTTGCTGAAGCAGCCTCAATTGCAAATTAATGGAGTGCACTAAAATGTTACCTATTCTCTAATAGATTAGGTAAAAATGCAATATTATCGCATTTAGCAAAATTAAAACACGTTTTTCGCTGTAAAGTGAACTGTTTTGGCAGTTACAACTCGTTCTTCTTTTCGCTCTATTCTTTGTTTACTTGTGGTACACAAATGTCAACGCCCAGGACGGCGCAATCTTGTATTCTATCATTCTTGGTGGTGTACCAATGCCTTTTCGAACGCTGAGCTAATATGTATGTACTTGTCGATAAATGTATAACAAAGATTATGTATGTATGTAAATATGTCGCCGGTTTCCTCAATTCGCTGCTGCTATGTGCATACACTTACTTTGTTAGGGTGGGTTTTGCTAGCGTAATCCACTTACCAAGTGCGTTGGATTGCGTGCAATATTGTTTTTGGTAAGTATGTATTGTTGCGAATACATATATGTATGGATGTTATAAATGGGCAGTGGTAAATCTGATGCTGGAGATTTCGAAGTTCCGTACATATGTTATATACATACATATATATATGCTTATATTGGCCACAGGTGCTTGCTGAAAATCGAGTTTATTGTTTTTTGGGTACACTTGATGTATTTTGAGATAGCGGTGAGCACATAAACTGGGCAACGGGTTATTCGTTAGAAGAAACAAATAACTATGTAGCTAATTTTGTTCACCGTTTTTTTGCAATGATTTTTGAGAAAGAATAAAAACGCTTGTATGTAAAGGAAATGCGCTTGACAACGGATTTTTTGTCTTGGGTTTTCTGGTTGATATGTGCAAGCGTATAAAGAAAGGGTGCAAAATTTACGATTTTATGTACATAAATCTTTGTACAGTTGTGAACTAAAATTATTAGCTATAATGGGGTCCGTATTTTCTGATCGGAGGGTAATATACATATGCAAGTATAATTCAATATATGTATTTTCAATATGTACGTGTGGGTATTACTCACTCAGACATTAGTGTACTTGTTTCTTGTTGGCTTAGTTGTTGGTTGTTGTTCCGGATTTCGTTGTTGGTGTTGAGCCGTTTTAGTTCTTGTTGCTACTCTTGATGTGTCGTTATCTTTCTCCACCTTTCGTTGTGTGTATTTTAGTCTTTTTTCTTCAAATATGTGTTCGTGTATGTATGAGTTTTGAACTTTCCAAATATGTATACTTTTTGTTTGTTTAATGTTCTTTAATTTGTGTTACTATGTATTTTGGCATATATGTAATACTTCTATATTGCTAGTACATTTAAAGTACATTCCCCAACATTAGAGTGCCGAAATATTGAAAAAAGAAAGAGAGATCCGATAAGAGAATGTACTCAAAATGACAATTTTACTTTTCAAAATTCAGGAGCGGTTTCACAAATTTTCATTTAAAAACAACTCTTATGCAAAATTAGCAAAAAATAAAATTTTTCTAAATCTATGAGAAACGCTGCGGCCATTGGTGGTGGCAGAGGATAAAAATACCAGTTAGAGAAGGACTTGGCATCAGTTGGCATTTCCAATTGGCGTCAATCAGCATAGAATCGAATAACATGCTTTATTGGATTCGGCCAACATATAAAATACCACACCGCTTTATGTGTAAATAAGTTTTGCCTTTGTTAGGAAAAGATCTTCTATCTTCCAATTTTTCAGATTTCCGATAGAGATAACGAGGAGCATTGGGGAAATTCGTCATACCGAGCCCTAACCGCTAAAATAATGTATATATATATATATATATTTTTTTTTTTAACTACTTTTTGATGCCGATGCTCTAAGAGGCATTTATGCATCAAAATTAAATTTTGAAAAAAGTTGTCTTACTTCATTTTCGCGGCTAGGGCTCGATATACATTTCAGCGTGAAGGAAACATGAGACTGTCAAATTTGTGTTTGTTTGTTGAATTCCCTGAACCGGCCCTGTTATGATATGGCACTTCATTCTATATAGTAGTTTACAAATATACACGTATTTTTCTCCAATCACAAAAATTTTCATAGGCTGTCTTTCTTTGATTTCGAATGGAAAACTCATTGCGATCATATTGTACTAGCAATATAGAAGTATTACATATATGTATTTTGGAAATTTTGTAACCGTGTCTATTTTCGTTTGGTAAACGTTTTATGTTTTTGTACACTTTTTTACGTCACCCGTATATGTGTGTTTGTGTCGTA
The DNA here is from genome assembly GCF_001687245.7 of Rhagoletis zephyria. Classification (NCBI taxonomy): domain Eukaryota; kingdom Metazoa; phylum Arthropoda; class Insecta; order Diptera; family Tephritidae; genus Rhagoletis; species Rhagoletis zephyria. Next base: position 41,229 of record NW_016158150.1, read on the forward strand.
TAGGAAGCCCGGTTTATGCCAAGCCTTTAATAATTTATGTTTGCACTGCACTGTATGTGCACTGCACTTATGTACGTGTACATATGTATGTTAAATGTTTGTTATATTTTTTTTGTTTCAATGTCGGGGGTTAGCTTCACCGCGTAATTAATGACAAGCACTGTCTTTTGGTTGCACTAATTTAAAATTCAGTTTTTATTATTTTTCTGTGATAAAAAAAAACAAGAGCGGGTTTGGATGACAAATACAGAAGATAATACCCGAGCAGGCTTCCGAAACGTACGCGGCGGCTGTTGTTCTTCGACTGTGTCGATGTTGCTGTGTGTACGGTGACGTTGCCTGTCGATAAGGCAGCCGTGTGGTCAGTTGGTCACACTGACACGGCGTTGCCAGAGCGCCGCGTTGACGGAGGTGGAGACTTATTCCGAAAACTCGATCATGTTCTCAAGATATATACATATTAATTTGGTTGTGGGACAAAATTTTTAAATAATTTCTATTTCTTGCAATAGATAAATGAACACTACAATTTTGTGATACAAAATATGTCCGCGATGCAAAGCCTGAGGGTCAATTCCCGTTCTGCGTTATCGTGAAATGAAGTGAAAAGTATAAAATTAACACCGAAATAAATGGGGTGTGAATGTGTTATTTTTATCACTTCACGATAACGCAGAACGGGAATTGACCCTCTGTAGTTTTGTTAAGATGTTCATCTTATGTATCTACATTAGGGTGGTCGAAAAATGCATGTGAAAAAGAAAAGTCCGAGCATAAAAGCTCTCACCCCCTAGGATTCGTATTGTTTATTTTATTGAAAAAAACGATGTGTTTAATTTGGGCCAAGTTCCTATCTAGTTGTTTGCTGGGTTAGAGCTGTTTCGGCCGTTGAGTTAAAAGCGAAATAAAATTTCCTTTGTACTCCTACGCGTTTCGACGCATTTCGCGCCTTCCTCAGGGAGTCTGTTTTTATTAGAACGACAAACAATAAACATGAAATACAATATTTTGAACTTTACATTTAACATATAACTCACATTTAACAATAATAACATTTACATATATCACAGGAAAAATTTTTTGTGTACATTAACACCTATCAATTGTTTGTTTGTTTCTGCTCCTGACTAACAACGAACACACAGCTGACTTCGCGAATACAATGATCTTAGATGTAGAAAGAAGAGAAAGAAGACGAACGACACTGGAAAGTCTCCGCATACAGCAGCAGCTTAATAACACGATGAATTTCAAAGAAGACGTGGACAGCACAAACAGCGCTTACACAGCTGTTATCGAAAGTAGGAATGAACGCCAGCGAAAGCAGAAACAAACAAACAATTGATAGGTGTTAATGTACACAAAAAATGTTTCCTGTGATATATGTAAATGTTATTATTGTTAAATGTGAGTTATATGTTAAATGTAAAGTTCAAAATATTGTATTTCATGTTTATTGTTTGTCGTTCTAATAAAAACAGACTCCCTGAGGAAGGCGCGAAATGCGTCGAAACGCGTAGGAGTACAAAGGAAATTTTATTTCGCTTTTAACTCAACGGCCGAAACAGCTCTAACCCAGCAAACAACTAGATAGGAACTTGGCCCAAATTAAACACATCGTTTTTTTCAATAAAATAAACAATACGAATCCTAGGGGGTGAGAGCTTTTATGCTCGGACTTTTCTTTTTCACATGCATTTTTCNTGTAGCTATGTACCTTATGTATGAGCAGTGCGAACCATATGTAAATATAAACTATAAACATATGCGTATAAGTAAAGGCATGGATGTAAATTGATGTGTACGTATTATGCAGTTACCATATATGATAACGTGTGTACGGATATAAATATGTTAGTCATTCGGCGACATCATCGACATACGTACATACATATGTATGTATATATGCGTATGTAAGGAGCAGCATGCGTATATCAATTCGAAGAAATGGTATAACGCTACAATCAGGCGATTTTGCCATGACATAGGTGCTGTGTCGGCAGAAGCCGTGCGGTTCAGAATTGCTTCTTGCATTCCGGTAAGCCTTACTACCTTTTGTACTGGGCGCTGACACTGACGTTTGACGTGCATGTCTCCTGCCGTTAACTGGTCTCCGTTGTATTCAATCGTAATGATGCGGACAAGACCGTTGCTGCCGGGGTGGATGTCAATGATTCGACCCATTCGCCAGCACGCTGGGGGCAAGTTCTCATTTCGGATAAGAACTACATCATCACGTTGTAAGTTTGGTTCAGGTCTCATCCACTTACTGCGAGCTTGAAGTCAATTCAAATATTCATTTTGCCAACGACGCCAGAAATTTTCGAACATCTTTTGCAGGCGTTGCCAATAATGTAGGCGATTGTCAGGAACATCTGGTAGTGGTGGCTCAAGGCGACAACTTAGTGGGCGGCCAATTAGAAAGTCGCCTGGTGTCAGAGCTAGGTAACCTTCCGGATCATCGTATAATACTAAAAGTGGCCGTGAATTAAGACGTGCTTCTATCTTCGTTAGCAGCGTCAGAAGCTGGTTATAGCGCAATGAATGAATGCCCAAAATGCGCAGTAAATGCTTCTTAGCCGAGCGAACAGCAGCCGCCCAGATTCCTCTATGGTGTGGTGCGGACGGAGCAATAAACTTCCATTGTCGCCGACACAAAGTACATCTCCAAACATATGTCTTCATCTGTGAGCGCGCATGCATCACCCAAAACGTCCGACGCAAGTTTTGCAACATTTGCTGAATACCGCCATGAAGACATATATGGTGGGCATCTGCGATGAGTAAGATAACAAATGCACCCTTAGTAATAATCATTGGGTATTTTTGCTCGTCGGTAATATCTGCATTTTTGAGGCGTCCACCGACTCGAAGTATACCCTCAGAATCCACATATGGGTTGAGTGTTAAAAGATGACTTCGACTATCGAGCCTGGAATTGGATACGAGAGCATCAATTTCGCCTCTATATTCCTTACCTTGCACCTGTTTACCAGTCGCAAGCAGGGCCCATTCGTATTCTTCAGCTGTCACACCTTTAGCTTTCTCACCCCTGAACGAAGGAAGAAAGCGTCTCAGTCGCGCAGTTGTTTTCAGGACACGAGCTAGTGTACCAAACTTTTCAATAACAGGTATTCGGTAGCCATATGCGGACGTCATGAGCAATTGGTGATCAGCGCGAGTAGCAACTAATGTACGTAAAGGATGACACTCCACAGCATGTGCCTGCTGTTGATCCTCAGTCAGTTTCGGGACGGTTGCAGCGCCTCCATAGCGCAGATGACAAGAAGGCGGACCTGTCCACCACAATGGATGATTCTGAAGAGATGTAGGCATAGATCCCCGACTCGCACAATCAGTCGGATTGAACTCGGACCGAATGTGGCGCCAATTTCTAACATCTGTGTTGGCCTGTATAAAAGCAACGCGATTAGCGACGAATTGCTTTAACGACCATGGCTGCTTGCGAATCCAGTGAAGCACTATGGTGGAATCACCATAGGTGATAAGGTACGTGCTTAAGACGAAGCGCCCGACGAACATTACGTAGAGTTACTACAAGCAGGTGTGCTGCACAAAACTCTAAGCGAGGAATCGTAATTTCCCTCACCGGTGCCACCTTAGTTTTTGCGGTAACAAGAGCCATTTGGAAATCACCCTCTACAGCGATGCTACTTGCGTAGATAACTGTAGCGTAGGCCTTTGAACTGCCATCACACAACCCATGAAGTGTTACAGGTGAAGATGATGAAATATGTAATCAACGAGGTACACGGATAAGTGCCAATTCATGAGGGCCGTTGTGGAATATGAGCCACTGATCCCGCTGCTTTGCAGGGAGCGGAGTATCCCAATTAAGGTCCGCCTTCCACAGCGTCTGAATGAAAATTTTTGCCAGGACAATAACTGGCGTTAGCGGACCAATCGGGTCGTACAACTTAGCTACATCACTTAAAACTGTGCGCTTTGTGGGTGATGTATGTGATTCTGAAATACTCACCTTAGAAAGTAAGTGGTCGCTTAGGGGATTCCAACGCAAGCCTAAAACGGTAGCATCGGAGTCCCACAATTCAATTTCAGTGGTTGACTCCTCTCGGTCGGTGACAGCTGCAAGTATTATGGTGCAGCTTGAGTTCCATTTGTCAAGAATGAAGTGACCTTGTCGAAGGATCGCATCGACATCATAGGCACGGTGAACAGCGTCATGAGGAGAATCGAAACTTTCCAGGTAGTCGTCAACATAAAACCCATCGAGGATACTGTTTTTCGCTGTCACTTCCCGGCTCGCGTTGTCAACTATTTCGTAGTTATCTACCGCACATTGGCGCAATGAACGGATCGCATTATACGGCCCACTTGTAATACCATACGTTACTGTTGCCAACTCAAAGATACGCAGTGGTGGGATTGGAGACTCTCGTCACAAGATACGTTGCCATTTGCGATGTAGTGGGGTGACCTCGACCTGCCGAAGATTTTTTTAACATCAGCCGTTATTGCGCCCCATAGCGACGGAATCGATGAAGAGTTTCGATAAGATTATCTTGAAGCTGTGGGCCCGGAAACTGTGTGTCGTTCAGAGACACCCCATATGTTCTTTTGCAGGGTGCGTTGAGTACTACGAGAAATTTCCCTGTCACCGCATGATGGGGAATGTAATAGGTCTGTCTTCCACAGCGTCTGAATGAAAATTTTTGCCAGCACAATAACTGGCACCAGCAGACCAATCGGGTCGTACAACTTAGCTACATCACTTAAAACGGTGCGCTTTGTGGGTGACGTATGTGATTCTGAAATACTCACCTTAAAAAGTAAGTGGTCTGTTAGGGGATTCCAACGCAAGCCTAAAACGGTAGCATCAGAGTCACACAATTCAATTTCAGTGGTTGACTCCTCTGGGTCTGTGACAGCTGCAAGTGTTATGGTGCAGGTCGAGTTCCATTTATCAAGAATGAAGTGACCTTGTCGAAGGATCGCATCGACATCATAGGCACGGTGAACAGCGTCATGAGGAGAATCGAAACTTTCCAGATAGTCATCAACATAAAACCCATCGAGGATACTGTTTGTCGCTGCCACTGTCCGGCTGGCGTTGTCAACTATTTCGTAGTTATCTACCGCACATTGGCGCAATGAACGGATCGCATTGTACGGCCCACTTGTCATACCATATGTTACTGTTGCCAACTCAAAGATACGCAGTGGTGCGATTGGAGACTCTCGTCACAAGATACGTTGCCATATGCGATGTAGTGGGGTGACCTCGACCTGCCGAAATTTTTTTAACATCAGCCATTATTGCGAACCGATAGCGATGGAGTCGATGAACAATGTCGATCGGATTATCTTGAAGCTGTGGGCCCGGAAACTGTGTGTCGTTCAGAGACACCTTATTTTTTGTTTTGCAGGATGCGTTGAATACTACGCGAAATTTCCCCGTCACCGCATGATGGGGAATGAAATAGCACTGCGTTGAGTCAAAGGAGTCATAGGCGACTGCGTTCATACGACCAAGTGCTATGAATTCTTGCATGAACGTTTTGTAGTTCTTGCGAAGCTCAGAGTCACCGGCTAACCTTCGCTCAAGATTGAAAAATTTACGTCGCGCTGCTTGATATGAGTCACCTAACGTTGGCGCGTCTGGACGAAATGTGATCTGTACACTATAAGGCCATCTTCTGTGCGCCATACATTGTCGATGAAAATTTGTTCGCATGGGTCAGTCAAGAAGTCAGTTTTAGGGACAATCTCCTCGACCTGCCAAAACTTCGACAGCAGCTCGTCCAGTCGCTGGTCACTGATGCATTTTATGGTAGTTAGAGTGCACTTCGTATCATTTGATGTGTTGACCGTTGCAGGGCCGAACACAACCCAAACGAGGCGGGTACAGAGCGTGCACGGTTCGTCGGGGGGTCCCGCAGCAATTCCATTGGCAATCAATGCGGGCCAAATGTCAGCGCCAATAAGTAAATCAATTTTGTAAGGTGTGCCGAATGTTGAATCGGAGACCTGAGATGTGATCTCAGGCGAGTGAGTCAACCTTGAATGCTGGTGTTGGTTTAGTGATCGTCTGCAGAATATAGATTTCAAGCTGCAGCGAAAATGGCGGATCGCATTCGAACTGCTGTGGTACCCTTAGTGTATGCAGATGCACTTGAACCTATCCCCTCCACACGTATCTCACCGAAGGTTCTGCGAAGGTTGAGAAGCTTAAACAAGGATTCACTGAGAAAGCTCACCTGAGATCTGATGTCGCATAATGTACGGCATTTGTGCAGCTGTCCATAACGATCCGAAAGTAGCACTCTGGCCGTTACAAGTAGGATGGTCCGGTCACCCTGGACAATGAAATACTGGACCTCATCCATCTGTCATTGATTACGTAAATACACTTGTGGTTCTGCAGAGCTAGGGGACGCCGCAGTGTGTGAATTAGACGATGATGTTGGACTAGCTGCTGTTGCGGATGCTGACGGTGAAGTGCATGTATCTCCTTGAGTAAAAAGGGGCATGGTGTCTGCACCGCGACAGAGGAGCGTGTTGTGCTTCTGCTGGCAACCGGAACACACACCAGATGATCACTGACGAACGGTATGCCCCGATCGAAGACAACTAAAACATACTGCCAGGCGCTTAACAACTTCCCAGTGTTCCTGTACTTTCCGGTTGCGAAAACGTTGGCACTTCATGAGACGGTGGTTGCCCGACCACTGTGGACAAGTCACATCTGCAGCCGTAGTACTTGCAGATGGCGCTAATTTTGCGGATGCAACATGCGCCTTGGCTGTACGAGAGGCTATGCGACACGATAAGGGTTCAATGGTTACGGGCCGTGAGGTGGAGTTTATGTTGTTGGCACGTCGCTCAATAAAGATTAACAAGTCTTCTAGCTTCGGTATATTGACGGTTACGAGACTCATACCCAATTCATTTCGTGTTACTGTCGGTAGTTTCGGCAAAAGTACGGGAACTGCTATTGCATCCCAGTGCTTCACTGGAACGTCCATTACGGCAAGGGCTTGGAATGAATTGCAGCGATGGTTCGCAGCGCAAGTGGAGTCCCCGAAGGGTTCTATGGTAGATCAAGAATGCTCGGTACATGCGTCTCTGACAATAGGCGGGGATTATCGTAGCGGTGCTTCAGCTCAGCCCACACTTCCTCGTAACCGCCAGTATATAACCCACCAATCATCGGAACATTCTCTTGGTCGACACTCTGGTGCAGCTTGTCCAACTTGTAGGTTCGATCAAAGTCTGATCGGCTTTGAACCATTGCCTCGAATAGGTCTTTAAAGGCCAACCAATTCGTTGGCTTTCCGTCGAATTTGGGAATTGATACAGGGTCCAGGTGCATGTAAGCCATTTGGTTGGTGGTGGAAGTCGTAGCATGAACTTCCTTCTGGAAAGGCATACGACGCTGTAATGTGATGCATATTGTGGTATACATCGCCTCTGTTGCAGCAAACAACTTGTCATGTGCTGAAACCTCATCTGCCTCTTGCCAACCAGATCGCAATGATGTTGTACAAACCGATCAAAGTCTTAATTTACTCGGCTGAGTAAAACCTCACACTCCACCTTATCCGGATTGAAATTTGCGTCCTGGACTTCTTTCCCTAGGCGCGAAATTGAAGCATGTGCCGAGACACGTAATTTTAATGCAGCCATTGAATTAAACGGTATTCAGGTGATCACAGGAGGCACCAAAAAATGTATGAGAAAAATACCGAACTTAATTTGCAAGTAAGCGGACCAAATTCTTAATGCGTTTGAACTCACAGGCTTTATTTCCAATAATAATATTCAAGTTCAAAAAGAGCGGTACTTATATGTATACAAAAAACCGTAACAAAATGTATGTAGTACAAGTAAAGTTAATGTAGGTATGCACATAGATATGTATGTACACTTGTAGCTATGTACCTTATGTATGAGCAGTGCGAACCATATGTATATTGAATATAACTAAAGGCATGGATGTAAATTGATGTATATATATTATGCAGTTACCATATATGATAACGTTTGTACGGACATAAATATGTTAGGCATTCGGCGACATCGTCGACATACGTACATACATATGTATATATGCGTATGTAAGTAGCAGCATGCGTATATCAATGCGAAGAAATGATATAACGCTACAATCAGGCGCCGTGTCGGTATGCTAGCAGAGGGATACACCTGGAGAAATTACTACAATCTCAAACAATAAGGAATAATTGTTATAAGCTTGAAGCTGGCTAAACAAGTTTTGAAGTCAGGAGAATTTTTTTTCCAAAATGAAAAAAAATTTGTATACAAATTTTATTTGGCGAATATTATAAATATTACATTAATCCCATTATTTTATTACATATTTAAAAATTAATTTTTTGCCAATTATGTTTAGCTGTTCTGGCCATGTAAGAGACTCGGTCCCCATTTTCATTGTTAACGAACTTCCAAAAATAAATTTTTTAATACCTGTAACTGCTTCAACATTTTGCCATTTCTTTTTTTTTGCGAAACTCCTCTAACTCAGCGGCTGATATCAGAAGTAGTTTAATAGAATAAGTATGCCTCTGTATTTCTCTTACTCTGCACTGTTAATAGCTTCAAGTTGAGATTTTTGTAAAATAAATTGTACTTGTTCTGAATAATCACGCTCCAATATTCTTGATTCGTGTTTCCTCCGTCTGAATATCTTTTATAAATGTATGTAAACTTTTAATACTTCATTTAAAAGGATTGTTGTTACACGGAGATTTTGCGTGATTATTCAGAATGAAAAACAAAGTGCATAATTAGCAAAAAATTAATTTTTAAATATGTAATAAAAATATCGGATTAATATAATATTTGCCAAATAAAATTTGTATAGTAAAAATATTTTTTTTTCATTTTGGAAAAAATTCTCTTGACTTCAAAAATGGTTTAGCCCGCTTCAAACTTATACCAATTTTTCCCCATATCAGTATGAATTTGTTGTAAACTTTTGAAGAAAAAAAGGTGGCTTTTTCGAGAAAATTGACTTTTTTCTTTTTAGAAAGTTGGTTGCCATTTTGTTAATTTTAAAGGTTTTTGCAAATTTCGAATGAATTTTTAATGAAAGCTAGGCCACCTATAAGAATCAGCAAAATAAAGCTTTGTATCCAAGTTAGAGAAAAATGGCAGACAAAATAGAATTATCGTTTATCGTTTTTTTCATTTTTAACATTCAAAATTGATATGCGCATATGTCTATTAAAAATCGTTTTTTTTCAAAAAAAGAAACAATCTACGATGTGAAGCCTGCCTGATTTGAGATGGATTTGGCCTTAGAT
>NW_016158150.1:58543-83270 GCF_001687245.7 Rhagoletis zephyria
GGTCTGTCTTCCACAGCGTCTGAATGAAAATTTTTGCCAGCACAATAACTGGCACCAGCAGACCAATCGGGTCGTACAACTTAGCTACATCACTTAAAACGGTGCGCTTTGTGGGTGACGTATGTGATTCTGAAATACTCACCTTAAAAAGTAAGTGGTCTGTTAGGGGATTCCAACGCAAGCCTAAAACGGTAGCATCAGAGTCACACAATTCAATTTCAGTGGTTGACTCCTCTGGGTCTGTGACAGCTGCAAGTGTTATGGTGCAGGTCGAGTTCCATTTATCAAGAATGAAGTGACCTTGTCGAAGGATCGCATCGACATCATAGGCACGGTGAACAGCGTCATGAGGAGAATCGAAACTTTCCAGATAGTCATCAACATAAAACCCATCGAGGATACTGTTTGTCGCTGCCACTGTCCGGCTGGCGTTGTCAACTATTTCGTAGTTATCTACCGCACATTGGCGCAATGAACGGATCGCATTGTACGGCCCACTTGTCATACCATATGTTACTGTTGCCAACTCAAAGATACGCAGTGGTGCGATTGGAGACTCTCGTCACAAGATACATTGCCATATGCGATGTAGTGGGGTGACCTCGACCTGCCGAAATTTTTTTAACATCAGCCATTATTGCGAACCGATAGCGATGGAGTCGATGAACAATGTCGATCGGATTATCTTGAAGCTGTGGGCCCGGAAACTGTGTGTCGTTCAGAGACACCTTATTTTTTGTTTTGCAGGATGCGTTGAATACTACGCGAAATTTCCCCGTCACCGCATGATGGGGAATGAAATAGCACTGCGTTGAGTCAAAGGAGTCATAGGCGACTGCGTTCATACGACCAAGTGCTATGAATTCTTGCATGAACGTTTTGTAGTTCTTGCGAAGCTCAGAGTCACCGGCTAACCTTCGCTCAAGATTGAAAAATTTACGTCGCGCTGCTTGATATGAGTCACCTAAAGTTGGCGCGTCTGGACGAAATGTGATCTGTACACTATAAGGCCATCTTCTGTGCGCCATACATTGTCGATGAAAATTTGTTCGCATGGGTCAGTCAAGAAGTCAGTTTTAGGGACAATCTCCTCGACCTGCCAAAACTTCGACAGCAGCTCGTCCAGTCGCTGGTCACTGATGCATTTTATGGTAGTTAGAGTGCACTTCGTATCATTTGATGTGTTGACCGTTGCAGGGCCGAACACAACCCAAACGAGGCGGGTACAGAGCGTGCACGGTTCGTCGGGGGGTCCCGCAGCAATTCCATTGGCAATCAATGCGGGCCAAATGTCAGCGCCAATAAGTAAATCAATTTTGTAAGGTGTGCCGAATGTTGAATCGGAGACCTGAGATGTGATCTCAGGCGAGTGAGTCAACCTTGAATGCTGGTGTTGGTTTAGTGATCGTCTGCAGAATATAGATTTCAAGCTGCAGCGAAAATGGCGGATCGCATTCGAACTGCTGTGGTACCCTTAGTGTATGCAGATGCACTTGAACCTATCCCCTCCACACGTATCTCACCGAAGGTTCTGCGAAGGTTGAGAAGCTTAAACAAGGATTCACTGAGAAAGCTCACCTGAGATCTGATGTCGCATAATGTACGGCATTTGTGCAGCTGTCCATAACGATCCGAAAGTAGCACTCTGGCCGTTACAAGTAGGATGGTCCGGTCACCCTGGACAATGAAATACTGGACCTCATCCATCTGTCATTGATTACGTAAATACACTTGTGGTTCTGCAGAGCTAGGGGACGCCGCAGTGTGTGAATTAGACGATGATGTTGGACTAGCTGCTGTTGCGGATGCTGACGGTGAAGTGCATGTATCTCCTTGAGTAAAAAGGGGCATGGTGTCTGCACCGCGACAGAGGAGCGTGTTGTGCTTCTGCTGGCAACCGGAACACACACCAGATGATCACTGACGAACGGTATGCCCCGATCGAAGACAACTAAAACATACTGCCAGGCGCTTAACAACTTCCCAGTGTTCCTGTACTTTCCGGTTGCGAAAACGTTGGCACTTCATGAGACGGTGGTTGCCCGACCACTGTGGACAAGTCACATCTGCAGCCGTAGTACTTGCAGATGGCGCTAATTTTGCGGATGCAACATGCGCCTTGGCTGTACGAGAGGCTATGCGACACGATAAGGGTTCAATGGTTACGGGCCGTGAGGTGGAGTTTATGTTGTTGGCACGTCGCTCAATAAAGATTAACAAGTCTTCTAGCTTCGGTATATTGACGGTTACGAGACTCATACCCAATTCATTTCGTGTTACTGTCGGTAGTTTCGGCAAAAGTACGGGAACTGCTATTGCATCCCAGTGCTTCACTGGAACGTCCATTACGGCAAGGGCTTGGAATGAATTGCAGCGATGGTTCGCAGCGCAAGTGGAGTCCCCGAAGGGTTCTATGGTAGATCAAGAATGCTCGGTACATGCGTCTCTGACAATAGGCGGGGATTATCGTAGCGGTGCTTCAGCTCAGCCCACACTTCCTCGTAACCGCCAGTATATAACCCACCAATCATCGGAACATTCTCTTGGTCGACACTCTGGTGCAGCTTGTCCAACTTGTAGGTTCGATCAAAGTCTGATCGGCTTTGAACCATTGCCTCGAATAGGTCTTTAAAGGCCAACCAATTCGTTGGCTTTCCGTCGAATTTGGGAATTGATACAGGGTCCAGGTGCATGTAAGCCATTTGGTTGGTGGTGGAAGTCGTAGCATGAACTTCCTTCTGGAAAGGCATACGACGCTGTAATGTGATGCATATTGTGGTATACATCGCCTCTGTTGCAGCAAACAACTTGTCATGTGCTGAAACCTCATCTGCCTCTTGCCAACCAGATCGCAATGATGTTGTACAAACCGATCAAAGTCTTAATTTACTCGGCTGAGTAAAACCTCACACTCCACCTTATCCGGATTGAAATTTGCGTCCTGGACTTCTTTCCCTAGGCGCGAAATTGAAGCATGTGCCGAGACACGTAATTTTAATGCAGCCATTGAATTAAACGGTATTCAGGTGATCACAGGAGGCACCAAAAAATGTATGAGAAAAATACCGAACTTAATTTGCAAGTAAGCGGACCAAATTCTTAATGCGTTTGAACTCACAGGCTTTATTTCCAATAATAATATTCAAGTTCAAAAAGAGCGGTACTTATATGTATACAAAAAACCGTAACAAAATGTATGTAGTACAAGTAAAGTTAATGTAGGTATGCACATAGATATGTATGTACACTTGTAGCTATGTACCTTATGTATGAGCAGTGCGAACCATATGTATATTGAATATAACTAAAGGCATGGATGTAAATTGATGTATATATATTATGCAGTTACCATATATGATAACGTTTGTACGGACATAAATATGTTAGGCATTCGGCGACATCGTCGACATACGTACATACATATGTATATATGCGTATGTAAGTAGCAGCATGCGTATATCAATGCGAAGAAATGATATAACGCTACAATCAGGCGCCGTGTCGGTATGCTAGCAGAGGGATACACCTGGAGAAATTACTACAATCTCAAACAATAAGGAATAATTGTTATAAGCTTGAAGCTGGCTAAACAAGTTTTGAAGTCAGGAGAATTTTTTTTCCAAAATGAAAAAAAATTTGTATACAAATTTTATTTGGCGAATATTATAAATATTACATTAATCCCATTATTTTATTACATATTTAAAAATTAATTTTTTGCCAATTATGTTTAGCTGTTCTGGCCATGTAAGAGACTCGGTCCCCATTTTCATTGTTAACGAACTTCCAAAAATAAATTTTTTAATACCTGTAACTGCTTCAACATTTTGCCATTTCTTTTTTTTTGCGAAACTCCTCTAACTCAGCGGCTGATATCAGAAGTAGTTTAATAGAATAAGTATGCCTCTGTATTTCTCTTACTCTGCACTGTTAATAGCTTCAAGTTGAGATTTTTGTAAAATAAATTGTACTTGTTCTGAATAATCACGCTCCAATATTCTTGATTCGTGTTTCCTCCGTCTGAATATCTTTTATAAATGTATGTAAACTTTTAATACTTCATTTTCAAGGATTGTTGTTACACGGAGATTTTGCGTGATTATTCAGAATGAAAAACAAAGTGCATAATTAGCAAAAAATTAATTTTTAAATATGTAATAAAAATATCGGATTAATATAATATTTGCCAAATAAAATTTGTATAGTAAAAATATTTTTTTTTCATTTTGGAAAAAATTCTCTTGACTTCAAAAATGGTTTAGCCCGCTTCAAACTTATACCAATTTTTCCCCATATCAGTATGAATTTGTTGTAAACTTTTGAAGAAAAAAAGGTGGCTTTTTCGAGAAAATTGACTTTTTTCTTTTTAGAAAGTTGGTTGCCATTTTGTTAATTTTAAAGGTTTTTGCAAATTTCGAATGAATTTTTAATGAAAGCTAGGCCACCTATAAGAATCAGCAAAATAAAGCTTTGTATCCAAGTTAGAGAAAAATGGCAGACAAAATAGAATTATCGTTTATCGTTTTTTTCATTTTTAACATTCAAAATTGATATGCGCATATGTCTATTAAAAATCGTTTTTTTTCAAAAAAAGAAACAATCTACGATGTGAAGCCTGCCTGATTTGAGATGGATTTGGCCTTAGATCAATGGTGAGTGTCGTAAAGTTATGATAAGCACTATATGTATTTCGAATCGAACTTTCTGATACTACTTTTTGTCTATTTCCGCGGTGACGTAGAAAATTCCACTTTCAACTGTGCAACCAGATATTTGTTTTTATTTTTAATTTTTATTTGTTTATTTATGACAGATGTACGGTAAGACATATAGTCTTTTCATTGCACAAATTTAACATTTAAATTTCAAATCTTAAACTTATTTTAGACTTAAACTAACTGTAATGTAATATATTAGTAAATGAAGTATCATCCCTATAACGTACCAGAGTACTTAGAATGATTGAATTGTTATATTCCTTTACTTTGATGTTTAACATCACATTNGAACTTATTTTAGACTTAAACTAACTGTAATGTAATATATTAGTAAATGAAGTATCATCCCTATAACGTACCAGAGAATGATTGAATTGTTATATTCCTTTACTTTGATGTTTAACATCACATTGACGTTTATCATCATACGATTGTAGAATATAAGAAATTTGCACAATAAAGTTTCCTTTCTTTGGATACCGAACAACCGAGCCTAATATTACGTTCTCGAGTTAACGTTTTGAGTTTATGAACTACTGTCAGGCGTTAACATTGGGGTCTTTAAGAAACTCAGAGTTTAATTTGACATTTTTTTGTTTACTTTTTCTTATTCTCATTTAGTCTGTTCCCGTACTACAGGATTTAACACACACACACACATAAGTTTAGAATACCAACCGTTTAGCTATAAAAAAACAAGAAATGAGGATCGATAGAATTTTTTACGCTAATTTCAACCATACCAAAATTATTCGGTGCAAATAAAAACCAAAGCGAATAAAAGAGGTTAAAGTTCAACTTATCCATTTCTTATGTGTTTGATATCTCGGAAACTACTTAACTACTTATTGATGATAATTTCAACATAATTTAAATGCCTTTTATGCGACGTATATGAATGAGTTTGAAAACTAATTTTATATAAACGCCATTTAAAAAAAATTGATTTTTGTTTTAGTTTGTTTTTTAGTATTTCCGGACTAAAAATATAAAAAAAAACATATAAAATATATACATACACGAAAGACAAATTAATTACCTTTATTTTGACGTCATTAGTTTTTTAATAGCTTATGTTGTTCAGAAGATATTAATATTTAAAAAAATCTGAAAATTTTACTTTTAAGAGAAGAGTCAAGGGTTAAACTCCAAAATGGCCCATAAACTCGAGTTAATGGCTCAATGAGAACGCTTTATAATACACCTTATTGGCGACGCACAGTGCGTAATTTGGGTGATTTAGGGGAAGGAAAATCGAAAATCGAAGTTGGTAAAAAAAAGTTCAGATACGATATGTGTGCGTATAGATGTCTGATATAATAGAAAATCGGTCCCCAATTGTTAGAAGATTACCTGGAAGAATTCTGAGCTTGTGCAAACATGCCTGTTTTGACGAACGAAAATCGCCAGTTTTCCGGCCTTTATCAATCAGTGGTCGTATCCGTCTCATTTCATAACGAGACTGCAGTCTTGGGTATACTTTGCATTCTACACATTGTAAACTTAATTAAAAACATTATTTTGAAATTTTAGACGTCAACCTTACATTCTATTCATTGGATTTTTTCTACTGGGGCTGTCTTAAGGACAAAATTTATTCAAAAACAATTTAAAACGAAGAGCATTTGCGGGAACAAATAAATGGAGCTGCTGCTGAGATAGCCCAATTGAGTTTAAGATCTCTAAAAGCGTCTTTTCTTAAAAGGTTCCGAGCTTGTATTAGAGGAGAAGGTCGCCAATTTGAGCATATTTTATCAATATGTTATTTCACGTGAACCCATCCTTCACAAAAAATATTGATAGATATAACCCTTGTTATAGACTCTAGTCCGAATTCCGGTAAGTAACATAAAATAATGTCAGGAGCAGGTAATAATTTACCTTTGTACTATTTAGCATGCCATTGGTCGGTAACACATTCTAGCGTGTCTCAGTCCTTTACCCCCAAAAGCGGCTATAACTTTTTTTTCTATTCGAAACAGTAAGAGTGCAATTTTTTTATGTAATGTAAAGTTATAGCCCAGTACATTTTTCACCAGAGATAGTCAAAGTTGGGGAAGAAAACATCAAAAATTAAAAATCCCAAAATAGTCCTAATTTTATGATGGTTCCTTAATATATTTTAACTACATTGCATTTGAGTATGGAGAAGCAACTGTCTGGAAGTATTTCACATAAAAAATTTACTAAGTATAGCCTGGTTTGTAGATGCAGTTAAAGAAAATACATGAAAAGGCACGATTTTGTTTAATTAAAAAAAATTTAAATATTTCAAAAACGGTGCCACTTTTACCTGAAAATTTTTTGTTTATCAGGAAGTTCACCCCCCGCCTACCTTACCCTAAAGTTTGGCATGTTACTTCTGGGACACCCTGTATATGCTTCCAAATATGCTCGAAAAACAACCAAAAATCTAAGTACAGTTTCATGTTTTGTTTTTTATTCAGTTTAATTCAAGGATTGGACGGATTTCGAAATTTTAATATTTCCAGTAGTGTTAATGCATCGATTTAGTTGTCACTTTTTTACTATTATTAAAAATAATGCGGATTATATTACACTAAGATATGAATCCTTAATTTCTTTTCAAGGCTGAATTAATTGTTTTCAAATATTTGTTACCCTCCATTTGAGTTAATTATTTTTAATCTCTTAAATAACACCAATGCTTTCCCGTAGAGACAAACCTTTGGTTTTAAATTTTAGTATCTAAGGCCCACTTGTAGAACAGCAGGTTATCTATATAACTTGAAGTTTACCGGTTAAATTGATAAATTGGCTTGCACAATCAATGGTTGGGTGTAAAATTAAAGTTAAGTCGTTAAATATTTAGCCCAGCAATTTTCGAAGGTTAACTTGCTAACTCTACATATGTCAATTCTGTCAGTAACAAGAATAATAAAATTGGGATTTCAAAAATTTAAAAAATATTTTTGAACACATGTTTACATACGCACATACACACATATATGTATATGCGATTTAAATGCACCGAAAGTGTGCAGTGAAGAAGTGTCGCTGGCCAATTTGCAGAGAAATGAGCTGAAGATCTTCATGACGCAGTGTTCTTTTCAACTACCATGGCGTGGATTTGATACATAAATGAGTACATATCCTGGTCAAGTAATAGAAGTCCCTCTTAAAGTTGATGTGCTTGGACAGGCATGTGTATTGATCCAACCATAGCGAGATCCAATTGTATTTAATATTTGCCATTCTTTAGTTTTTCTGGTTTTAATAAAAATTTTATATTTAATTTCAAATAATAAATATAAAAAATCAAAACAAACGTCAAAAAAAGAGAGTGGTGCCTACTTAATTTAGAAATCCCTCGGGTAACTTAACTCTGAGTCAGTTTTCAATGCTGCAAGACATTGTCGGGTTTAGAAATGTAAAAATTTAACTCTTAGCTACTGAACTCGGTATTTATATATTTTACTCTGGATGTTCTGCAAGTGAGCCCAAGCAGAACTGGAATTGAAATTACGAGTTAAAAATAAAAAAAAACCAAAGCGGTTTTTATGTTATTACTACCAGTCCTTTCGAACTTCGTCCCGCCCAAAATTAATTTTTTATTTAAACATTTGGTCCAACGTTTTTACCAACAATCACACTCACGTTTGCTTTTGTTGTCGTCAGAAGGCATAACCTACATTGCCGCCTTAAATAACCTAATGAAAGCGTTATGTCCGTGAAGAAGTTCTTGTGGCAAGGCTGGTCCGATGGTGAATCTTCCTTGAATCTGTATAGTACAATATGTCGCTATTTCTAAATGAAGGAGTATCATTAGTCTATAGAAATCCAATATACATAGACTTATTTCAGACGAAATACCTTAGAAGTGCTACAATTTTATTTGTAGGCATTTATAAAGAATTGTCTTTATTCTGTTTAGTAGTCGTAAAGCAAGGACCACAATCCTTCTGGTGATTGATTTAACGGTGGTAATTTAACTTTGATCCTTGGTGTCTCCGATTGACTTCAATTGACGACTTTTACCAATAACTCGACTCCAGCGCCACATTGCAGCTCTTTTTGGGCAATAGTAGATATTGCCCCTACTTTTACAAATATATTTATATTTTGAATATGAGCCAAATCGGACAAATCGGCCACGTTTAACTTGCCTTGCTCCGTCAATCGCATGGATGGCGGTGATGTTAGTATTTATTTTCCCGAGGACAACAACCAACCGGGCAGAGGCATTATCCCTATTAAGGGTCCGGATACTCCAGGTGCATACGCTCATATCATAGTCCTTTCTACGTTTGCCGTGATCGTAATCAAAAGAAGGGGTATCATCCGAGGCATGGTTTTTTTCATTGAGTAGGGTTTTAACGTGCAGGGACCCAAACCCAGCGCACGCGGGGTTATACGTCTTGTCATATTAGCTCGCTCCCAAAAGGGTGTTTGGTCGCTACCCAGGAGATAAGTGGATATAAATATCCGGACGAATTGAGCTGCGATTTAACCGTAAGCAAACACATCACTTCTGACCACTGCCAAGTGAATGGCAAAAGCTTTGCAGTACTGGGGAATTTGCAGAACATAGTGGTCAAAGACGAATATCTCAACTAAAACCTAATGTATTTTTAAAATTCATAGCTCTACATACTAGTATACCAAGTAGCCGGACAAGACGTTATTATAAATAAAAAATGAAAACAATAAAATTTTCCGTATACTACAGTGATTCCCAAAGTGGTCCAGGTGGACCCCCAGGGGTCCACGGGAGACTCGACAAGGGTCTACGTTGGCATGAACAAATATGGGGGTCTACGTGTTGTAAGTGGGGGTCCACCAAAATGCATCTGATCTCGATAGTAGAGAACCAAAATTGCTGCTTGATAACCTATTTATTTAACTTTAATGTATAGTGCTCTTGACGCACTGGTGAACTTACCGTCACTTCGTGCCATCATACGTGGGGAAGCCTTAAAGGCTAAACTAAAATTTTCTGTATACTACAATGATTCCCAAAGTGGTCCAGGTGGCGTGAACAAATATGGGGGTCTACGTGTTGTAAGTGGGGGTGCACGAAAATTCATCTGATCTCGATAATAAAAAACCAAAATGGTTGCTTGATAACCTATTTATTTAACTTTAATCTCTAGTGCTCTTGACGCACTGGTGAACTTACCGTCACTTTGTGCCTTCACACGTGGGGAAGCTTTAAAGGCCACCTGAAGACTAAAAAGAAACGGATGTTGGTATAACACTGCGGCGGCAGATATTTGAGCACTTGTGTCTTCAATGCTATAGGATAGTACGCCACCATTACCTTTGTTGAAGAGATTCTACTGAGAGAGAGTTCCCTGAGGGGAATAATGCGGGTTTAATTCCAGCACTCAGACCGCACTCGTACATTGTCGAATCTTAACTGATGGCTCCAAAACTGACTCAGGGTCAGGATCTGGAGTATTTTTTCGATGTTAATTCTTTCCTTTCATTTCCTTTTGGGTTCCTTTTCTTTTGGGGAATATGCTTCGGTCTTCCAGGCTGAGGTATTTACAATCCCCAAAGCCATAGACTACGTGGTGCAAAATAGGTGGAGGGGAAGGCCAAGCTGCATTTAAGGCATTGGCCAGCCCTCTATCTAAGTACTTCCAAACTAGTTCGGCAATGCAAGTCTCAACTAAATTATGTTGGTAAAGATAACGAGCTTGCTTTACTTTGGATGCCGGGCAGCTCGGAAGTGCCTGGAAATGAGACATCTAGCCCTTTGGCCACAGTTGGCTTAGACCAGGCATTCCTCTATCCGTAACCAGTTATAGCACTCCCCACTTCGGCCATCGAAGCCACCATCAGAATCTGGGTGGATACTTCGCTCAGCAATAGGAATGTTAATCCCGGGATCCCCGTTTAATGACCCAAAAATACCGGGATTCTTGGCAAATAATCCCGGGATTTTCGGGATTTGTAATTTGCACTGATGGCAATAATATAACTCCTTTTCTTGACCACTATTGGCTATATTTCTTTTTTTATTTAATAATTAATATTTTTTTTATAAATATNATGAACAAATATGGGGGTCTACGTGTTGTAAGTGGGGGTCCACCAAAATGCATCTGATCTCGATAGTAGAGAACCAAAATTGCTGCTTGATAACCTATTTATTTAACTTTAATGTATAGTGCTCTTGACGCACTGGTGAACTTACCGTCACTTCGTGCCATCATACGTGGGGAAGCCTTAAAGGCTAAACTAAAATTTTCTGTATACTACAATGATTCCCAAAGTGGTCCAGGTGGCGTGAACAAATATGGGGGTCTACGTGTTGTAAGTGGGGGTGCACGAAAATTCATCTGATCTCGATAATAAAAAACCAAAATGGTTGCTTGATAACCTATTTATTTAACTTTAATCTCTAGTGCTCTTGACGCACTGGTGAACTTACCGTCACTTTGTGCCATCATACGTGGGGAGGCCTTAAAGGCTAAAATAAAATTTTCCGTATACTACAATGATTCCCAAAGTGGTCCAGGTGGACCCCCAGGGGTCCACGGGAGACTCGACAGGGGTCTACGTTGGCGTGAACAAATATGCGGGTCTACGTGTTGTAAGTGGGGGTCCACGAAAATTCATCTGATCTCGATAGTTAAGAACCAAAATGGTTGCTTGATAACCTATTTATTTAACTTTAATGTATAGTGCTCTTGACGCACTGGTGAACTTACCGTCACTTTGTGCCATCATACGTGGGGAAGCCTTAAAGGCTAAACTAAAATTTTCTGTATACTACAATGATTCCCAAAGTGGTCCAGGTGGCGTGAACAAATATGGGGGTCTACGTGTTGTAAGTGGGGGTGCACGAAAATTCATCTGATCTCGATAATAAAAAACCAAAATGGTTGCTTGATAACCTATTTATTTAACTTTAATCTCTAGTGCTCTTGACGCACTGGTGAACTTACCGTCACTTTGTGCCATCATACGTGGGGAGGCCTTAAAGGCTAAAATAAAATTTTCCGTATACTACAATGATTCCCAAAGTGGTCCAGGTGGACCCCCAGGGGTCCACGGGAGACTCGACAGGGGTCTACGTTGGCGTGAACAAATATGCGGGTCTACGTGTTGTAAGTGGGGGTCCACGAAAATTCATCTGATCTCGATAGTTAAGAACCAAAATGGTTGCTTGATAACCTATTTATTTAACTTTAATGTATAGTGCTCTTGACGCACTGGTGAACTTACCGTCACTTTGTGCCTTCACACGTGGGGAAGCTTTAAAGGCCACCTGAAGACTAAAAAGAAACGGATGTTGGTATAACACTGCGGCGGCAGATATTTGAGCACTTGTGTCTTCAATGCTATAGGATAGTACGCCACCATTACCTTTGTTGAAGAGATTCTACTGAGAGAGAGTTCCCTGAGGGGAATAATGCGGGTTTAATTCCAGCACTCAGCCCGCACTCGTACATTGTCGAATCTTAACTGATGGCTCCAAAACTGACTCAGGGTCAGGATCTGGAGTATTTTTTCGATGTTAATTCTTTCCTTTCATTTCCTTTTGGGTTCCTTTTCTTTTGGGGAATATGCTTCGGTCTTCCAGGCTGAGGTATTTACAATCCCCAAAGCCATAGACTACGTGGTGCAAAATAGGTGGAGGGGAAGGCCAAGCTGCATTTAAGGCATTGGCCAGCCCTCTATCTAAGTACTTCCAAACTAGTTCGGCAATGCAAGTCTCAACTAAATTATGTTGGTAAAGATAACGAGCTTGCTTTACTTTGGATGCCGGGCAGCTCGGAAGTGCCTGGAAATGAGACATCTAGCCCTTTGGCCACAGTTGGCTTAGACCAGGCATTCCTCTATCCGTAACCAGTTATAGCACTCCCCACTTCGGCCATCGAAGCCACCATCAGAATCTGGGTGGATACTTCGCTCAGCAATAGGAATGTTAATCCCGGGATCCCCGTTTAATGACCCAAAAATACCGGGATTCTTGGCAAATAATCCCGGGATTTTCGGGATTTGTAATTTGCACTGATGGCAATAATATAACTCCTTTTCTTGACCACTATTGGCTATATTTCTTTTTTTATTTAATAATTAATATTTTTTTTATAAATATCTTGCTCATTATACATATAACACCGCGCGATAGTAAATTTTAAACACAAATATCAATATATTCGCGAAACTATGGGCCAAATATAGTAAAATTGCGTTTCTAGTTTTTCACTCTGACGTCAGTAAATCCTGTAGAATTTAAACAGATTTAAGTTTTTGGTGCAGAAAAAGACTGGATAGTAATTAAAATGTTCTTTTAAAGTTTTATACTTGAAATTTCACAATATTTCTTTTTGAAAATATTATAAGTTAAGGACTTATATAAACTCCATAAAATCCTCGTATTTCGTCCTTCTGACTTTATCAGCTTAAAAAATTACATATTCGTCCTTTGGAATCCAAAAAATTTTATTTTTTTTTAATTCAAAAGAAATTTTCTCTTGCATTTGGTACCAATATTTCTATTCTACATTCCATTGAATATTTTATACCCGAGCACACTTGTGCACAAGGGTACAGGGCCGTAGCCAGGATTTTTTTTCGGGGGGGTTCTGGCAAATTTTTTTTTAGTTTCACTTTTATTTCAACATATTTTGATTAAAGAAAAATACTGATAAAAATAAAATTTTTCATAAAAACAGGGTTGAAATCTTGAAATTCCTGCCCGTAGTTTGTTTGTAAGTCAAATATGAGTGGCATTGTGCTACTATGATATCACAGCCGAGTAATCATAGCCAACTTATGTACAGTAGTCGAAAAAATTATAGCTGCACCAAATTTTGACAAGTTTTAAAATATTATTTTTGTTGTTATTTAATTTCGGTTAGTTTTTTATAGTTNCGGGTCTACGTGTTGTAAGTGGGGGTCCACGAAAATTCATCTGATCTCGATAGTTAAGAACCAAAATGGTTGCTTGATAACCTATTTATTTAACTTTAATGTATAGTGCTCTTGACGCACTGGTGAACTTACCGTCACTTTGTGCCTTCACACGTGGGGAAGCTTTAAAGGCCACCTGAAGACTAAAAAGAAACGGATGTTGGTATAACACTGCGGCGGCAGATATTTGAGCACTTGTGTCTTCAATGCTATAGGATAGTACGCCACCATTACCTTTGTTGAAGAGATTCTACTGAGAGAGAGTTCCCTGAGGGGAATAATGCGGGTTTAATTCCAGCACTCAGACCGCACTCGTACATTGTCGAATCTTAACTGATGGCTCCAAAACTGACTCAGGGTCAGGATCTGGAGTATTTTTTCGATGTTAATTCTTTCCTTTCATTTCCTTTTGGGTTCCTTTTCTTTTGGGGAATATGCTTCGGTCTTCCAGGCTGAGGTATTTACAATCCCCAAAGCCATAGACTACGTGGTGCAAAATAGGTGGAGGGGAAGGCCAAGCTGCATTTAAGGCATTGGCCAGCCCTCTATCTAAGTACTTCCAAACTAGTTCGGCAATGCAAGTCTCAACTAAATTATGTTGGTAAAGATAACGAGCTTGCTTTACTTTGGATGCCGGGCAGCTCGGAAGTGCCTGGAAATGAGACATCTAGCCCTTTGGCCACAGTTGGCTTAGACCAGGCATTCCTCTATCCGTAACCAGTTATAGCACTCCCCACTTCGGCCATCGAAGCCACCATCAGAATCTGGGTGGATACTTCGCTCAGCAATAGGAATGTTAATCCCGGGATCCCCGTTTAATGACCCAAAAATACCGGGATTCTTGGCAAATAATCCCGGGATTTTCGGGATTTGTAATTTGCACTGATGGCAATAATATAACTCCTTTTCTTGACCACTATTGGCTATATTTCTTTTTTTATTTAATAATTAATATTTTTTTTATAAATATCTTGCTCATTATACATATAACACCGCGCGATAGTAAATTTTAAACACAAATATCAATATATTCGCGAAACTATGGGCCAAATATAGTAAAATTGCGTTTCTAGTTTTTCACTCTGACGTCAGTAAATCCTGTAGAATTTAAACAGATTTAAGTTTTTGGTGCAGAAAAAGACTGGATAGTAATTAAAATGTTCTTTTAAAGTTTTATACTTGAAATTTCACAATATTTCTTTTTGAAAATATTATAAGTTAAGGACTTATATAAACTCCATAAAATCCTCGTATTTCGTCCTTCTGACTTTATCAGCTTAAAAAATTACATATTCGTCCTTTGGAATCCAAAAAATTTTATTTTTTTTTAATTCAAAAGAAATTTTCTCTTGCATTTGGTACCAATATTTCTATTCTACATTCCATTGAATATTTTATACCCGAGCGCACTTGTGCACAAGGGTACAGGGCCGTAGCCAGGATTTTTTTTCGGGGGGGTTCTGGCAAATTTTTTTTTAGTTNAAAGTGCACGCAAAGGAATTCAGAAAAATGTATTGAAATGTGATCTTTTTTACAAAAGTGCCATTTTGGCACCTTGTGCCAAATTGAAAAATTAAGTGCAATTTGAAGTAAAATAGGGACAAATGGCACGGTTTGAGCCAAGTTGGCACCCCTGCTTCTAATAACTTACAAATATAAAAATGTGAAATATCGAGGGCTTGAATTCATTAACACCCTCTATCTGCAATTTGCACAAAACTAAGTTGTGATTTTAGAAACCATCTGGGACTTATTACCTGTCGTTNGTTGCAAGTGGACTGCTCAAATTTGGAAACACGGGTTTTGTTAAAGAACGAACTATATTTTTTTTTAAATATAACAAAAGTTCAATAACAACAAATATAATACGTTAAAACTATAATTTTTTGACCACTGTATGTATTTTTTTATATCTTTAATTGGACCTTCACATTGTACATAAAGGAAGTACATAACAAAATTAAAAAAATATGTGCCTTTTTTTAAAGTTCGTTTTACCCTTTTCAAGTGTAAGTGCCTTAAAAACCTACATTTCTACAAATACATTTATTTTAGAAATGTTTATATTACAAGTAAAAAAGAGAAAAACTNGGGTCAGAACCCCCTCACTTATTCACTCAAAATTGATATTTACAATAAGTTTTAGACAAAAAATAAGACTGTTATAAATTTTTGGAAAATGGGCGTAGCCACGCCCACTTATGGTTACATGTGTATATCTTGGTAAACGCTGCACCAATTTCTTCCAAACTTGGCACAGTTGTTGACCTTGGCACAGCATACTAAATAGCCGAAAATTTTTAAAATCGGACAATAACCACGCCCACATTCCATATAACGGTAATTTAGAGAAATACAAAATCTTCGATAAATCAGTAAATATTAAAGCTAATTTATTCTAAGTTAATACTTGCAACAATTTTTTACCAAGAAATACGTTTATGATAAAATTTTGGAAAATGGGCGTAGCACCGCCCACTTATGATCACATATATGTATCTCGGTAACCGTTCTACCAATTTGTACCAAACTCGGTATGGTTATTGTGCCTATCACATAAAAGCAAACCGTTGAAAATTGTTGAAATCGGACTAAAATTGAGGCCGCTTTTCATATAACGGTAAATTTCAGAACTGCTTGAAACTTCAATATTTCGATATTTAAGGACCCTAATTTACTCAAAGTTGATACACCCCGGCTTACCATGTCGCGGTAGCTTTCGGAAATGTGAAAGTCATATATTTAATAGTTGCGCCGGGTATTTAATGTTCGGCCCCGCCCGAACTTGGACTTTCTTACTCGTTTAAATAATTTTTGGAATTAATCATATATTAGAAATTACAGAGTCCTTTAAAATAAATCCTGACGGCAGAAAGAAAAAATAAAAACACCACTTTAAATAAAAAGTAGATTTCAAACCCATTTATTTTTTATTTATTTTATGGTAGGAGAGCTTCTCAAACAATATAAGCAATTTTTTCGATTTAAGTTGGCGAAAAGTAATGAATATCTAAATCGCGGGACTAATCCCTGGATCCCGGGATCGTGATAACGACGTACCGAAAATCCCGGAAAAATTAACATCCCTACTCAGCAATGACTGGGAGCGATCGAGTGGATGCAGGTGGGCAAGACTCTTGTTGCCTTCAATCTCAGAAGGCTGTCTAGTTTTTTCCTCTCACTGAGAAGACGGGACTGCTGACTGGTCACTTTACGTGGCACAAACACCTGACTGTGATACGCGTAAATGAGAACTCCAACGGCAATAACGCAAAATTTGCTTTATTTCACTTTTAAATGGGAAATAATACCAAAATCTGAGTTTTGCTTTATTTCAAACAAAGGCAGGAAATAAAACAAATTTTGCCTTATTTCCCATTGCTTATTTATACTATTTGTAACATAAACAGTTTACTGACAGAAGGAAAAATAACTTTATTTAATCCAACAATACAATTAAACAAAAAAATGTGATATAATTCATATGAAGAAAGTAATATTCACAAAATATTTTACTTATGAAAAGTCTACCAAAATATAGCAAAAGAGTCGTCTTTAATAACTGCACACCAAATTGGACATAGCGCTTTTGTATGAATTTTATCTGTGTTGTTAAATGTGTTGAAAACATTGCTGGAAAACCTTAAAATGTTTGCATGAAACCATGGCGCAATAAACAGGTGAAGTTTTCTCGCTTTATTTTCTGTCATTCGGCTGCCTTATAGTCAAATTTTAAAGGCAATTTTTCAAATAAGGCAGTGTCAAAGTCTTTCTTCTCACTCTAATTACTTCACCTGGTATAATTCCGCCATGGCATGGAACAAACAAAAGTTGCGGATCCTGTTCGCAGCATATAACACAGAGAATATTGTTTTCAGTTTTATCTTCAGTTAAAATTTCTGCATTATCATCACTTGTTTCACCATAACGGAAATGTGGATTTCGTTTACGAAGACGAAGCGAACATGCGGTACGAAGTATGTAAAAAGTATGTAAAATTTTACCTACTTTCAGACTTATAAATTTCAACGTATACTCGGTACAAGCAGGTGGGATCAATGGCGCAATAAACAGGTGAAGTAATAAAACGGTGCGAAATAAAGTCAATTGACATCATTACCTTTTCAAAAGCGAAATAAAGTCAACAAAAATTTGGAAATAAAGACATTGAGGCTTTTTCCTCATTCAAATGGAAATAGCGGCAACAATGCTTAAAGTAGCTCTGATCCAATACTTTTCGTGAAAAATCCTGTAAAACTGTCAAACAGCAAAATTACTCTCTGAAGTGAGAGTAAAAAGTGAGTAACAACAAAAAGTACGGGAACAAAAAAACCATTTTTCCTGTAAAAACGTCAACCAGTGATTGCTTGACACTTTTCATGATTTTACCGGAAGAAAAAGTTCGGGCAACTTCATTCTCTACACAACTCTCCAAAAGTCGCTCTCATTTACAGGATTTTGGAGGATTTCGGAGTACGGGAACATTTTTCCTGTAACTTCCTGCAAGTTCGTGTAAAATCCTGTAAGTTCATGGAGTACTGGATCAGAGCTAGTATGTCGATTCATAGAAAAAAATGTTGTTCTTACAATAAACATTGCCCCGTAAGTGTTGTTTTTTAATAGATGAAAAAGGTTATTGCCAAATCCTCAGTGTTGTGATATTAATCCACACACAATCATGAACTACCACCATTTGATTTTATTAAACAAATTTAAATTACGAATATGTAAAAACACGATGCGAAAAACTAAACGCCTGCGCACAGCTGGAATACGAGAAATATTTGAAGAAAGAGTGTAAAAATGATCCATAACTTGCAAAACATGTTTCGTTTCCACAAAAATAAAGCGAACACTATTAAATTGAAGAAACAGTCCATGTCCAAAAACCCCGGAGGAACACTGAAAGAATTCTGTGTTTTAAATTAGCATATTTTGAACGAATTCGGAATGTCTAAGGTGGAAAAGAAACCAACCTTTCTATAAGGAAACAATTATAGAAAAAGAATTTTCTTACCCTGTATTCATGTCTCCGCCAGCAATTTGTGACGACATCATTTAAAAGCAGCTAAGGAGAATGACGACACTATTTATTAGATGGCACATTCAACGAGCCAATGTGCCAAAATGCGGGTATAAACAATTATTGATTATTTAATATCGGAACCGAGATCATATAAGTGAATTGATTGGTTTTCACATACTTTTGAAACACAAATTATGTGCTTTTTTACTGCAGACAAGTTGTTGCCCCAAAACACAGCAAAAATCTTCCAATCAGGGCTGGCAACTATCCTTAGTTATGAGGTGCCATATTGAGGATAAAAAAGTGCCAAAATGTGCCAAATACAAAAATAAAAGTGCCAAAAAAGGTGTCATTCCTTTTAATTATTCACATTTAGCAATAAAATAAAGCTACATTTTCTAAACAAAAGTGCAATGATAAAATAAGATAAACCAGTTGAATAGCCTTTATAAATTAGAATGCACGCAAAGGATTTCACAAAAATGTATTGAAATGCGGAAGTAAAATAGGGACAAATGGCACGGTTTGAGCCAAGTTGGCATCCCTGCTTCTAATAACTTACAAATATAAAAATGTAAAATATCGAGGGCTTGAATTCATTAATACCCTCTATCTGCAATTTGCACAAAAACTAATTTGTGATTTTAGAAACCATCTGGGACTTATTACCTGTCGTTATATAAGGTAGCATTAATATCACTGATGACAGTTACAGCTTAGGTGGATTTTTATATCAGAATCTCATCTTTGTGAAAAGTGTGCAGATAGAGGGTATTTTATTGAATATAAGCCCTCGATGTTTAAAATATATACAAATTTTATTTCAACGTATACAAAAAATAAATCTACCTGCGCTACAGCACGGTGGGAGACGGGGAAGGGGGGGCCGGGGGGCCGCGGCGTAGACGTGGTGTGCGCGCCGGTCGCGCGCATGGTGGCGCGCTGACGCGGGCCGCCGCGAAGCTAAACAAATTTAATGTTTGAAAGAGAAATAATGTCAATGGATTTTATTTCGTTTTTAAAACTGGTGCGAAATAAAGTCAATTGACCTTATTTCCGTTGATCTTATTACCTGTCACCAATAAAACAGCTTTCTCGCTTTATTTTCTGACTGTCTTATAGTCACATTTCATAGGCATGTTTTCAAATAAGGCAGTGTCAAAATATTTCTTCTCACTCTTATATTACTTCACAAGGTATAATTGCACCATGGGTGGGGTGCATGCAATAACACCCTATGCAATAATTCCCATCACTTGGACATTAAAAAGCAGTTTAGAAGTGAACTAGTGTCATTTATTATTATTCTTTTTTCTAATCGGCTATAATGCCAGCAGTGCATAATTGCGAAAGGAGCGGTGGGAGCGGGGGACGCGAGAGCGCCGCCGAACGAGGCGCAACGCAACGGCACTTTCAAATTGTACACTTACAAATCCGGCCATTTAAGTTGTTCATGTACTACTTTTTGTCAAATGTAACTGGGTGACTACCTACAAATGTTCACTATTTTGCTTTATTACTCAAATTGTTAAGTTTAAAAGTTGGTCTTATTGCTCAACGAGAAATTAAATAATGCAAATTTGTGTTATTTCACATTCAATTGGGAAATAACACAAATTTGCGTTATTGTCGTTTGTGTTAATTCACCTCCCAAGAGCCCACTAATTCTATGGGTACCAACCGAATCAGCTGTGAAGCGAGTACATATTGATTTTTGTGGTCCGATTAATTAATTTTACTTGTTCATAGTCATAGATTCTTTTTCTAAATGGGTAGAGGTTTTTAAAATTAAGGAAAGAAGAAGTTCTTTGGCTTAAAAAAAAAAAATCTTGAAGTCATTTGTAGATTCGGATTATTCTACACGTTGGTTAGTGATAAGGGTAGGCAATTCACATCGTCAGAATTTAAGAATTTCACAAAGAAAAATTGTGCAACCCATATTTTTACGGCACTTGGCCATCCAACCACAAACGGTCAAGCCGAAAACTTTGTAAAATCGTTGAACAAGTCATTGCACGCTAATCTATCGTCCAATGACAAAGTAGAATGCCATTTTTGTATTTAAAACATTTAAATTATTGTTGAACAAAACTCAAGAAAGGAGTTCTAATATAAAATATAAGTATAAAAAGTATCATCCCTATAACGTACTAGAGTACTTAGAATGTATTTATAGCATTCCTTTACTTTGACGTTTAACATCACATTGACGTTTATATAAGAAATGTATAAAATAAAGTTTCCTTCCTTTTGATACCGAACAACCGATCTTACCAATCTTACTAACAATAATATATCATAGTATATATATATCTAGGATATATACTATATCTATATATACTATATATATACTTCCAGATCAAAATATATATACTAGATATTTATTAATACACTTTTTTTTCGATTTAAACTGGAAATTTTATCAATATTTTAAATACTCATTAATGGAACATTCAAATAAATAAACTATTTGTCGAAAAATATGCGTTTTTAGTAAATAGTGCTATTGAAATGCAGGACTACCACTTCAGTCGCAGAGGGTTAACAAACTTCTCCGCACACTTCCACTGAGAAGACGGGACTGCTGACTGGTCACTTCACGTGGCACAAACACCTGAATGTGATACGCGTAAATGAGAACTCCGTTTGCCTATCCTGCTTTGAAGAGGATGAGACGTTGGAACACTTCTTGAGCTTCTTGCTTGCTTGTTTGTTTTTCATCGATTTATCTAGATTCGGTCTTTTGTTTTTTGTCAGTTTCTGAATTTGAAGTTTGGCGTAAAAACCTTTGTAGTGTTGTTGTTTCAAGTTTTGAGTTTTAAAAATGCGGGTGACGAATATTTTTCGCATCACTTTAAAACGCGGAGCGATAAAAATAAAAATGATGCCATCAACACAAATAAACTATTTGACAAACACATCACATGCAGATTCACGAGTGAGCCGAACATGTGAGGAGTTTATTTATTGCTCTTAAAAAATATAGCTCCTCAAAGCGAGATAGTTCCTTACGAGCTCTGTTTTTGAAAACTTGCAAGTATGTAATCACATTATTTTAATAAATAGAGCACAAGAAAATATTTTATTTATTTAGTTTTGGAACTCACTCGCGATGCAAATTTACATCGTTAGATTTAATCTTCACATTTTTTGATGAGCTTTGAGAATATGTTAGAAATGAGCATCAGATGGTCCACCGAAACCAGTTAATTTTGAAAGGAGTCTACAAGAAAAATAAGTTTAGGAACCTCTGGTATACTATATTATATACAGTATATTTTGCTTTGCTGCCTCTATGCTTAAGTGCACATTTAAGATACCTACCCCAAAATGCGCATCAGAGGCATTATTTTTAACATTTATAAGGAAACTGCTCCGATAGATGCATTTAGCATACCTGCACATTGGCGATACCTTCCTTAAAAAATATGCGACTAGTATCAATTATCAAAGAAAGTATTACGTTTACCTGCACTGGCCCTACAATTACCTAATTTTACAACTTTTTATTCATTTTCTTCATCTCGCAGAACAACGAAAATTGCTATAAATTTATGTAGTTATATAGATAATTAGATACNCACTATTTGCTTTCATAGGGATTTGGATACCTTCCTCATTGAAGTAGTAAAGAAAATTCGCTTAAGTGCCTTTTTCGGTTAAGTGCACAAGTTTTTCGTGCAAAGAAGGATGTGCAGCTAAGCAAAATATACTGTACCTCTGAAATTTTGTAAGTTAAACTAAAAATGTATACATCGTTTTAAGCTGTTATTACTTAAGAAGTAAACGTCTTGGCTGTTCACCAAATCGGTCTATAGTTTTATCAATAATCTCAGATTGGTTGTCTCATACAAACTTTCGATGTACACTTAAAAGACACAAACGTAAAGACAAAGTAATAAACAATTGAACTATAAATTTAATTATCAGTTTACTGTTCAATCCATTTTCGCTCAAATATCGAGATAGCATTTCCTGGTACAATTTTTGAGTATATGGGAAAAAATTTGAAATTTGGGGCAGTATCTCAGTTAAAAAGTAAACAGTTTGAACCCCTTCGTTTTTTCTTCGTCTTTTGTGGGGATACAGAACTGTAATTCCCTTGAAACTCCAAAAAACCGTATTGGGTATATTACACGAGTCTCGTCTTGGCATTGTAAACATAAAAATGCTAGCGCGTCCATACATACAAAGGACACAGGAAAATTCTGAAAAGAGCCCACGGGAGGGGGAGGGGGGGGAGGTTAAATAACACAAACGGCAATAACGCAAAATTTGCTTTATTTCACTTTTAAATGGGAAATAATACCAAAATCTGAGTTTTGCTTTATTTCCAAAACAAAGGCAGGAAATAAAACAAATTTTGCCTTATTTCCCATTGCTTATTTATACTATTTGTAACAAAAACAGTTTACTGACAGAAGGAAAAAGAACTTTATTTAATCCAACAATACAATTAAACAAAAAAATGTGATATAATTCATATGAAGAAAGTAATATTCACAAAATATTTTACTTATGAAAAGTCTACCAAAATATAGCAAAAGAGTCGTCTTTAATAACTGCTCACCAAATTGGACATAGCGCTTTTGCATGAGTTTTATCTGAATGCTTTTTTAAATGTGTTGAAAACATTGCTGGAAAACCATAAAATGTTTGCATGAAACCATGGCGCAATAAACAGGTGAAGTTATAAAACAGCTTTCTCGCTTTATTTTCTGTCATTCGGCTGCCTTATAGTCAAATTTTAAAGGCAATTTTTCAAATAAGGCAGTGTCAAAGTCTTTCTTCTCGCTCTAATTACTTCACCTGGTATAATTCCGACATGGCATGGAACAAACAAAAGTGCGGTTCCTGTTCGCAGCATATAACACAGAGAATATTGTTTTCAGTTTTATCTTCAGTTAAAATTTCTGCATTATCATCACTTGTTTCACCATAACGGAAATGTGGATTTCGTTTACGAAGACGAAGCGAACATGCGGTACGAAGTATGTAAAAAGTATGTAAAATTTTACCTACTTTCAGACTTATAAATTTCAACGTATACTCGGTACAAGCAGGTGGGATCAATGGCGCAATAAACAGGTGAAGTAATAAAACGGTGCGAAATAAAGTCAATTGACATCATTACCTTTTCAAAAGCGAAATAAAGTCAACAAAAATTTGGAAATAAAGACATTGAGGCTTTTTCCTCATTCAAATGGNTTTTACCTACTTTCAGACTTATAAATTTCAACGTAGTTAGTTAGTTAGTTAATTTACTGGGTGTAATAGAAACAGAGACACCGCGACCTAAAAGATCTTTTGTATCTCTATAAAGGAGTCCCTAACCCAATGTGGCCAAGATACCTTCGGCTTCCCTTATGAATCCTAAAAGTTCCTTGGTAGACGAATTCCTTATAACAAAGGGTTCGACCAACGAAGATTTAAAATAAATTAGTCTCTGTCTGGCCAAAGCCGGACAGTCACAGAGAATATGCTCCGAAGTTTCATCGGCCTCGAGGCAGAGCCGGCATTCCGGCTCTGTGATTGCCCCTATTCGGTGTAAGTGGAACCGCAATTGGTTGTGACCAGTCAGATACCCAGAAAGTAACCTGATGTCAATTCTGTTTTGTAGGACGATGTCGTTCCTGTTAAAGGGGTAGCCGAATAGCCTGGCCTGTCTAAGGCCCCCCACCGCTCCCCAGTACTTACTGCGTTCTGAGTGTACCCACTCAGTGATTATGGCTCTCGAAGAGGACCAACTGAGACCACAGAATGGTTCAGGTCCCGAAAAGGCAGTAATCGATCCTTCACGTGCCAACTCATCAGCGATCTCGTTGCCTTCGATTCCAGAATGGCCTGGTACCCAGCACAATGTTACCGTGTTTTTGGCTGCCAAAAATTGTAGCGTGTTAAAGCAGTCTCTAACCAACTTAGATTTGATAGTCCTGTTTGAAAGGGCCCGGATGGCTGCTTGGCTAACTGAAAAGATAACTAAAAAAGCGCCCTTTAAACCCTTTTCAAGGTTTAATTTTGCGCAGTTTAAGATTGCGACTATTTCAGCCTGAAACACCGTGGGCCATTTGCCCATGGGAATTGTAAGTTT
>NW_016158150.1:90987-91290 GCF_001687245.7 Rhagoletis zephyria
TGCACGCAAAGGATTTCACAAAAATGTATTGAAATGCGGAAGTAAAATAGGGACAAATGGCACGGTTTGAGCCAAGTTGGCATCCCTGCTTCTAATAACTTACAAATATAAAAATGTGAAATATCGAGGGCTTGAATTCATTAACACCCTCTATCTGCAATTTGCACAAAAACTAATTTGTGATTTTAGAAACCATCTGGGACTTATGACCTGTCGTTATATAAGGTAGCATTAAAATCACTGATGACAGTTACAGCTTAGGGGGATTTTTATATCAGAATCTCATCTTTGTGAAAAGTGTGC
>NW_016158150.1:91457-92064 GCF_001687245.7 Rhagoletis zephyria
ATTTTTGTGGTCCGATTAATTAATTTTACTTGTTCATAGTCATAGATTCTTTTTCTAAATGGGTAGAGGTTTTTAAAATTAAGGAAAGAAGAAGTTCTTTGGCTTAAAAAAAAAAAATCTTGAAGTCATTTGTAGATTCGGATTATTCTACACGTTGGTTAGTGATAAGGGTAGGCAATTCACATCGTCAGAATTTAAGAATTTCACAAAGAAAAATTGTGCAACCCATATTTTTACGGCACTTGGCCATCCAACCACAAACGGTCAAGCCGAAAACTTTGTAAAATCGTTGAACAAGTCATTGCACGCTAATCTATCGTCCAATGACAAAGTAGAATGCCATTTTTGTATTTAAAACATTTAAATTATTGTTGAACAAAACTCAAGAAAGGAGTTCTAATATAAAATATAAGTATAAAAAGTATCATCCCTATAACGTACTAGAGTACTTAGAATGTATTTATAGCATTCCTTTACTTTGACGTTTAACATCACATTGACGTTTATATAAGAAATGTATAAAATAAAGTTTCCTTCCTTTTGATACCGAACAACCGATCTTACCAATCTTACTAACAATAATATATCATAGTATATATATATCTAG
>NW_016158150.1:94752-112807 GCF_001687245.7 Rhagoletis zephyria
AATGTTCACTATTTTGCTTTATTACTCAAATTGTTAAGTTTAAAAGTTGGTCTTATTGCTCAACGAGAAATTAAATAATGCAAATTTGTGTTATTTCACATTCAATTGGGAAATAACACAAATTTGCGTTATTGTCGTTTGTGTTAATTCACCTCCCAAGAGCCCACTAATTCTATGGGTACCAACCGAATCAGCTGTGAAGCGAGTACATATTGATTTTTGTGGTCCGATTAATTAATTTTACTTGTTCATAGTCATAGATTCTTTTTCTAAATGGGTAGAGGTTTTTAAAATTAAGGAAAGAAGAAGTTCTTTGGCTTAAAAAAAAAAAATCTTGAAGTCATTTGTAGATTCGGATTATTCTACACGTTGGTTAGTGATAAGGGTAGGCAATTCACATCGTCAGAATTTAAGAATTTCACAAAGAAAAATTGTGCAACCCATATTTTTACGGCACTTGGCCATCCAACCACAAACGGTCAAGCCGAAAACTTTGTAAAATCGTTGAACAAGTCATTGCACGCTAATCTATCGTCCAATGACAAAGTAGAATGCCATTTTTGTATTTAAAACATTTAAATTATTGTTGAACAAAACTCAAGAAAGGAGTTCTAATATAAAATATAAGTATAAAAAGTATCATCCCTATAACGTACTAGAGTACTTAGAATGTATTTATAGCATTCCTTTACTTTGACGTTTAACATCACATTGACGTTTATATAAGAAATGTATAAAATAAAGTTTCCTTCCTTTTGATACCGAACAACCGATCTTACCAATCTTACTAACAATAATATATCATAGTATATATATATCTAGGATATATACTATATCTATATATACTATATATATACTTCCAGATCAAAATATATATACTAGATATTTATTAATACACTTTTTTTTCGATTTAAACTGGAAATTTTATCAATATTTTAAATACTCATTAATGAAACATTCAAATAAATAAACTATTTGTCGAAAAATATGCGTTTTTAGTAAATAGTGCTATTGAAATGCAGGACTACCACTTCAGTCGCAGAGGGTTAACAAACTTCTCCGCACACTTCCACTGAGAAGACGGGACTGCTGACTGGTCACTTCACGTGGCACAAACACCTGAATGTGATACGCGTAAATGAGAACTCCGTTTGCCTATCCTGCTTTGAAGAGGATGAGACGTTGGAACACTTCTTGAGCTTCTTGCTTGCTTGTTTGTTTTTCATCGATTTATCTAGATTCGGTCTTTTGTTTTTTGTCAGTCTCTGAATTTGAAGTTTGGCGTAAAAACCTTTGTAGTGTTGTTGTTTCAAGTTTTGAGTTTTAAAAATGCGGGTGACGAATATTTTTCACATCACTTTAAAACGCGGAGCGATAAAAATAAAAATGATGCCATAAACACAAATAAACTATTTGCCAAATACATCACATGCAAATTCACGAGTGAGCCGAACATGTGAGGAGTTTATTTATTGCTCTTAAAAAATATAGCTCCTCAAAGCGACATAGTTCCTTTCGAGCTCTGTTTTTTAAAACTTGCAAGTATGTAATCACATTAGCTTTTATTTAGTTTTGGAACTCGAAATTACATCGTTAGATTTAATCTTCACATTTTTTGATGAGCTTTGAGAATATGTTAGAAATGAGCATCAGATGGTCCACCGAAACCAGTAAGTTTTGAAAGGGGTCTACAAGAAAAATAAGTTTAGGAACCTCTGGTATACTATATTATATACCTCTGAAATTTTGTAAGGTAAACTAAAAATGTATACATCGTTTTAAGCTGTTATTACTTAAGAAGTAANAAAAACATTTAAAACATTTAAATTATTGGTGAACAAAACTTAAGAAAGGAGTTCTAATATAAAAGATAAGAAAATGAAGTATCATCCCTATAACGTACTAGAGTACTTAGAATGTATTTATAGCATTCCTATACTTTGACGTTTANGAGCTTTGAGAATATGTTAGAAATGAGCATCAGATGGTCCACCGAAACCAGTAAGTTTTGAAAGGGGTCTACAAGAAAAATAAGTTTAAGAACCTCTGGTATACTATATTATATACCTCTGAAATTTTGTAAGGTAAACTAAAAATGTATACATCGTTTTAAGCTGTTATTACTTAAGAAGTAAACGTCTTGGCTGCTCACCAAATCGGTCTATAGTTTTATCAATAATCTCAGATTAGTTCTCTCATACAAACTTTCGATGTACACTTAGAAGACACAAACGTAAAGNACATCACATTGACGTTTATATAAGAAATTTGTAAAATAAAGTTTTCTTCCTTTTGATACCGAACAACCGAGCCTAATACATCTTACTAACAATAATATATCATAGTACTATATATATATGTAGTATATAATAAGAATAGGTAAAATTAGTTACTAAAATGCACATAAAAATATTAATGAGTTCAAGAATATACTAAAAATTTAAAATATTTCCATTACCGTCCTTATTAACTTGTATTATAAGAGCGCATATTACGAAAACATCTGTA
Source organism: Rhagoletis zephyria (assembly GCF_001687245.7). NCBI lineage: Eukaryota > Metazoa > Arthropoda > Insecta > Diptera > Tephritidae > Rhagoletis > Rhagoletis zephyria. Next base: position 97,261 of record NW_016158150.1, read on the forward strand.
TTCAACGATTAAAAAAATTAAGAAGTCCCGGCTTAGTCAATAATACCCTGATGTACTACATGAATAAGGGAAAATAGTCATAAATTGTCTAATGCATTAATATTAGGTGCATTCCTTATCTTTTTGGACTAAAATCTGAAAAGTGTCAAAATGCCAGAGCATAAGCAAAATGCGCTCACTAAAAGAGAATAACAGGAAAAGTAAAGGAACGCAAAAAACCAAGTTTTTAGTCCAAAGAATAGCAACAACAAAACTAACGTCAAATAAGAACAGAAATGTATGTACAAAACACATTCACACAAGCACAAGCACAATAAACACTTGCTATATCAATTATTCTTTGCCTCCTTCCAATTTCAATTCATTTCTTTTACTTTCTAGATTATTCTCACTTTTAGCGTATTCTTTAATTTCCGTTAATTTAAATTCAGTTGATTTTGACACTTTTCAGGATTTTGCCAGAAAAAATTCTTCTGACTAAATCTGACTACTTCGGACTGATGAGAGTCACTCTCACTGACTGTTGCTCTCTCATTTTTCTGTCATTTCCGAGTTAAGGAACGCTTTTTGGACTAAATCTGACTACTTCGGACTTTTTCTGACTATTTCTGGGAGATAACGAACGCTCCTATTAACGCAATATATTCATTTCATATCAAGGGGATAACAGTAAAATGTGTAGAAAAAACGGTTGTATTGCCACGTTAGTTACCGATATCGCCAAGGAGTTGGATTTTGACATTGTCCTTCCTCGGAGAGCAAATAGAAAAAAAATTGTGAGCTAATTATATTGCATCTAATGCTGAAGATTATTATCGAAAGGCAATATATATACCGCTATTGATTAATGTTTTGCTCGATCTCAGAAAATGATTGCCTAAAGAGACATTAAAGATTTTTGATTTGAACTTATTACTTCCATCTAAAATTGAAAAAAAGCTTTCGAACTCGTAAAATCGCCGAAGTTTCCCTATTATATGGACGGGTAGTCTCTCAGACACCAATTTTCCAGATCAATAAATACTCATTAATGAAACATTCAAATAAATAAACTATTTGTCGAAAAATATGAGTTTTTAGTAAATAGTGCTATTGAAATGCAGGACTACCACTTCAGTCGCAGAGGGTTAACAAACTTCTCCGCATTCTGGCCACACTTCCACTGAGAAGACGGGACTGCTGACTGGTCACTTCACGTGGCACAAACACCTGAATGTGATACGCGTAAATGAGAACTCCATTTGCCCATCCTGCTTTGAAGAGGATGAGACGTTGGAACACTTCTTGAGCTTCTTGCTTGCTTGTTTATTTTTCATCGATTTATCTAGATTCGGTCTTTTGTTTTTTGTCAGTCTCTGAATTTGAAGTTTGGCGTAAAAACCTTTGTAGTGTTGTTGTTTCAAGTTTTGAGTTTTAAAAATGCGGGTGACGAATATTTTTCACATCACTTTAAAACGCGGAGCGATAAAAATAAAAATGATGCCATAAACACAAATAAACTATTTGCCAAATACATCACATGCAAATTCACGAGTGAGCCGAACATGTGAGGAGTTTATTTATTGCTCTTAAAAAATATAGCTCCTCAAAGCGACATAGTTCCTTTCGAGCTCTGTTTTTTAAAACTTGCAAGTATGTAATCACATTAGCTTTTATTTAGTTTTGGAACTCGAAATTACATCGTTAGATTTAATCTTCACATTTTTTGATGAGCTTTGAGAATATGTTAGAAATGAGCATCAGATGGTCCACCGAAACCAGTAAGTTTTGAAAGGGGTCTACAAGAAAAATAAGTTTAGGAACCTCTGGTATACTATATTATATACCTCTGAAATTTTGTAAGGTAAACTAAAAATGTATACATCGTTTTAAGCTGTTATTACTTAAGAAGTAAACGTCTTGGCTGCTCACCAAATCGGTCTATAGTTTTATCAATAATCTCAGATTAGTTCTCTCATACAAACTTTCGATGTACACTTAGAAGACACAAACGTAAAGACAAATTAATAAATAATTGAACTCTAAATTTAATTATCAGTTTACCGTTCAATCCATTTTCGCTCAAATATCGAGATAGCATTTCCTGTTAAAAGTAAACAGTTTGAACCCCTTCGTTTTTTCTTCGTCTTTTGTGGGGATACAGAACTGTAATTCCCTTGAAACTCCAAAAAACCGTATTGGGTATATTACACGAGTCTCGTCTAGGCATTGTAAACGCAAAAATGCTAGCGCATCCATACATACAAAGGGCACAGGAAAATTCTGAAAAGAGCCCACGGGAGGGAAAGGGGGGGGGGGGGGGGGTTAAAAANTAACACAAACGGCAATAACGCAAAATTTGCTTTATTTCACTTTTAAATGGGATATAATACCAAAATCTGAGTTTTGCTTTATTTCCAACAAAGGCAGGAAATAAAACAAATTTTGCCTTATTTCCCATTGCTTATTTATACTATTTGTAACAAAAGCAGTTTACTGACAGAAGGAAAAAGAACTTTATTTATTCCAACAATACAATTAAACAAAAAAATGTGATATAATTCATATAAAGAAAGTAATATTCACAAAATATTTTAAATAGGTAAAATTAATTACTAAAATGCGCATAAAAATATTAATGAGTTGAAGAATATACTAAAAATTTAAAATATTTCCATTACCGCCCTTATTAACTTGTATTATAAGAGTGCATATTACGAAAACATCTTTATTCAACGGTTAAAAAAATTAAGAAGTCCCGGCTTAGTCAATAATACCCTGATGTACTACATGAATAAGGGAAAATAGTCATAAATTTTCTAATGCATTAATATTAACGCAATATATTCATTTCATATCAAGGGGATAACAGTAAAATGTGTAGAAAAAACGGTTGTATTGGCACGTTAGTTACCGATATCGCCAAGGAGTTGGATTTTGACATTGTCCTTCCTCGGAGAACAAATAGAAAAAAAAAAATGTGAGCTAATTATATTGCATCTAATGCTGAAGATTATTATCGAAAGACAATATATATACCGCTATTGATTAATGTTTTGCTCGATCTCAGAATATGATTGCCTAAAGAGACATTAAACATTTTTGATTTGATCTGATTATTTCCATCTAAAATTGGAAAAAAGCTTTCGAACTCGTAAAATCGCCGAAGTTTCCCTATTATATTGACGGGTAGTCCCTCAGACACCAATTTTCCAGATCAAAATATATATACTAGATATTTATTAATAAACTTTTTTTTCGATTTAAACTGCAAATTCTATCAATATTTTAAATACTCATTAATGAAACATTCAAATAAATAAACTATTTGTCGAAAAACATGCGTTTTTAGTAAATAGTGCTATTGAAAAGCGGGACTACCACTTCAGTCGCAGAGGGTTAACAAACTTCTCCGCATTCTGGCCACACTTCCAGGTAGTACAGGGCTGCCATAATCGTGAACCCATAGACCAGGACACTTATCATCCAAATCAAAAACAAAGATACAAGCGAATATGGTGCCAATATATTCCCTATAAGTACAGTTTCTTTGGTTTTGTCGTTGCATTATTCTGAAGCAATTTCTGATATTATAAGCAAAGTAGTTTTTAGGCACAATCCGTAGAGCTGAACGATTGATGATGATGAATCGCCCAAGCTCTGATTTTTTTTTTTAAACCATAAAAGAACAAATTTCTCTTGACGGTGACGTAACTTGGAAAATGTTTGGAGCCTTAAACGTGATCTTGAATGCTAGCCTTACTACCATTAGCAAATTTATACATACGCCCCAATGCGCTTCATGATCATTTTTGCCATTTTGTATATGCATAACCTGAAGATAATTTAGGTAGACTGTCTGAAACGAAGCCATTCTAAAAGACTTACCAATACCATTACCCAATAAGGACTAAAAAAGTGATTACCTGCATGCTTCCTAGAAACGGTTTCCTATTTAAAATTTGCGCGAATGTACTTAAGTATGTATATGTTTATATTACTTACACTGAGCCAAAAGTACAATGGGCTTTTCAACCTAGTTATTGTTTGATTTTTTCATGGTAAATAATCCGATGATAAGAAATAGGATTCAAGTTGAACGTTTGAAAACACATTTGTATGTCTGGCTGTAGCTAAAAGTGCAGAGATGCTTGCTGTTATTTCGCAGGTTCGGTTTCGAATACTGTCAGAGGCAACGTGTGCATTTTTTTGTTTTTCTTATTTACGAAAAAACATTTGTGAAGTGTTGGTGTTCAACGACCAATAAAATTTATTCAAGTTTAACATTTGACGGAACATTTACAGAACGGCTGTGGTTGAGTGTGCAGAGATGCTTTCTGTTATATGCTAAATTTCAGTAGGTGTGGATTCAAATCCCGTCAAACGTAACGTGTTAAAATAAAAATACAAATTTTTGTTTTGTATCTCCGAATTATGAAAAAGCATCTGTGAAGTGCAGACCATAAGCGTATTCAAACGAAAATAACGGCAACCAAAAATTTGTTTAATGTAAACAAAAGTGGTGTAGTGGGCGCAGCAGTGCGCGCTTCCACATCGCGGGCCTGGGTTCAAGCCCTGGTCAAACCAATATCGCAAAAAATATAGAAAAAATATTTTTTCTTAACAGCGGTTGCCCCTCGGCAGGCAATGGCAAACCTCCGAGTGTATTTTTGCCATGAAAAACAGCTTCGCATAAAAATACCATCGCCGTTCGGAGTCGGCGTAAAACTGTAGTTCCCTCCCCTGTGTGTGACTACATCAAGGCACACGCCACAAATCGGAGCAGAAGCTCGGCCAAACACTAACATATGTATATGTATCTATTATTATTTAAACAAAAGTGTGGTTGAAAATATCAACCATGGTATTGTTAATATTAACCGAAAACTACATTGATTACTTTTAAAGTTTGAATTTGGATATAAAAACCAATTTTGAGTTGTTTTTTTTCTAAGTTTAGTATTACAAATAGAATTCAGTAAGCATTTTGAGTATCAATAAAACATACTCGATATGAACCTTAAATAAATTCCTTAAAGAAGTATGATTTTTAAGAATTGAAAAACAGCTTTAAAAGAACTTTTTCAAAAGGCCTTCTGAAATACGTCCTACAAAAGCCCTTCTGAAAGCTCTTCTTTGAGTAGCGAAAACAGAAGGCCTTCTATTTTTGCCACTCCATACAAAAAAGGAAGAAGAAGGCCCTTTGGAAGAGATTTTAACTTTTGAAATTATCTACTGGGTAGTATGTTGACCTTGCACTTTTTTGGTATTTGCCAGAAGATAAAAAATTAACCAAATAAACTAAACAGAAAGAAGGTAAACTCACCAGATATTGTTCAACATGTTAGAAAATACGTTTCATAATAAATTTTCGACTACTAATGACAGTCGGGTTCCTTGGCGCTGGGGATGGGGCTTAAGTGAGGCTATGCCAGTCATACTGGTGTGCAGCACGATGAACCAATAGGGATGCTGGGTATAGGACTGGAGTTTGCGGATGCTCACCCGCAGTTCGTGTGGCGGCCGTGGGTTGCAGCTCCCATGCGCAGACGCCCGCACTGACGTTCCCCAACCCAACGTGCTCCTGGCTTCCAGTCAGGACTCTGCACGCTCTTCGATAATAATACCGGTGAGCGCTAAACCTAGCGATTCCGACAATACCCAATGTTTTTCAAAGGCAGCATTGAGTACTCCAGGGAGCACTCCAAAAAAGAAAGGAGGAAAACAAAGTCCTAGGGGGTGGCGCTTAGGTCGAGGTACAACAGGGCTGTCTTCACTCTTCACAAGATTGCCAAAAATGCAGCGGCCGGTACTGTACACCACAAGGGATGAGGAAGACAGTCACAGGTGCAATGAGGTGGTGGAGGAGTACAGGAGGTACCTTACCTCAAAACCAACAAAGGACCCTGTGGCAGTTAAACGAAGTAGACCTAAGGAGGAGTCTACAACAGAACCAGCTGGAAAAAGGCGGACACGAAAAGCATGCCCCAGCAAGAAGAAACATTGGCGAAACGACGGTACTGTGAGGTGACCAGGGATCACCTTCACGTCGCGCTTGTCGACGAAGCCACAGGCAGCGGTAAGCCCGTTCAGGAGAGGTGGGTCTAGATCGAGTCAAAACTCTCTGACCGGGTGAGCGACTACCTGTTTGAAAATCCCGGCAACTTATTCCAGGATTTAACTCCAGTGAGTCCCTGAGGGCTTGTCGGATTTTCAAATGTAGAGATGAGTTCTATAGGGAATTAATCGGCAAGTGAGTAGCCGAGCTCGGCAACGCCTGGGAAGGTTTGAAGTTTAAACTAATCCCTGACGAGGAGGTACCTAGGAAACCCAGGGCCCGCATTTGGCTGCCGAAGATGGCTATGAACAGCGACAAGCTGATCCGTTTTCTGCAACGGCAGAATCCAGAGATACCCACGAGTGACTGAGTAGTCATTAGTGCAGAAAAGCCTCTAGAGGGCGCGCAGAGTTCTACGTACCTTCTGAGGCTTAACGAAGGAAGTATTGAGCCATTGCAAAGATGGTCAACAAGCTGCTCTTCGGGGTGAGAACAGCTAAACTAAAAATAGTCCGCTCCAATGAGACGATTCCAGAGGCTGTTATCGAGGATGCCAACCAGATCTTGGGCGATATGAACCTCAAAGTTACCGCGGACGAAGAGGTCGCTGAAGGTACCAACCAGGTGCTGGCAGGCACAGGTCCAGTTGACAATGCCGAAAAAGTCGATGAAGTTGGTCCAGGTAAATCTTAGGTACTCTAGGCCGCCTCGGACAAGCTCGTTGTCTTGCTAAGCTCCTTACCCATAGATATCTTTATCGAAAATTCAGCTGCTAACAGCGCCATCAGACCGCTGCCCACTGACTATTCCTATCGAAGACCTGGGTTCACCATAAACTCCGCACGAAATTCCCAAGCCGCAGTGACTGGAATCAGGAAAATTTCGGGTTCTTGCAGGGCTTAGCTGTCTTTATGGATGGGTCAAACATGGAATGCGGGGTTGGTGCTGGGATTTTCATTGAGCAATATAACCTAAAATTATCCTTCCGCTTACCAGACTATGCAAGCGTTTTCAAGGACGCAGTAAGGTACATCAAAGAGAATGTATCCGCGAGAACGCAAGTAAACATTCTCTTGAATAGCCCAGCGGTTATTCAGGCACTTTCTTCTAACTCTGTTAGATCTCAGCTGGTGAATGAATGTAGGAGAGAGCTGGACAGTTCGAAATTACCCTAATATGGGTCCGGGACATAGGGGCATCTACGGAAACGAGGCAGCGGACGAACTAGCAAGGAGCGGCTCCGCACTGAATGTGTCCCACGCGGCGGACATGGGCGCCTCGCTCAGGGAGATTAAGACGAAAATTATCAAAATTTATCATTCGAAGGCCAGGCAGAGTTGGAACTGCACAGGATCTTACAGGATTGCCCGGCAGTTCTGGGTGTCCTACGACCCACTCGAAAACAAAGCTCTCTTAAGAATGAGCAAAACAATTGCCTACAAAGTTACGGCAATGTGCACAGGGCACTGGCCCGTTGGGGTACATGCCGAAGGGATATGACGGCCTTTCAATAGGTTTTGTCGCAGCTGCGATGACACGGGCTCAAAAAAGGCAGTCGAACACTTGCAGTGCAAGTGTCCAGCCATCGCAAGGACGAGGCTAAATATACTCGGCAAACCATTCCTGCAGAATATTTCAGAGTGCAGCTGCGCCTCTATATGATGTACTGAAATTTAATAAAGCTGCCACATGGTTGTAGGTTGTAGAATTAAAATGAAAACTTGCTAATTGTTTGTCATCAGGATGACAATCCACTTAAACCAACCAACTAACAATCGGGACAAGGCGCACGACGAATTCTCAAACCGAGCACGGTGCAACGAGTATAAAATGCTGAACAAGTGCGCAGTCGAGTCAGTCTTTCTAGGCAAGCGTTTAGCTTAACCAGTCCGTTGACGTCTAGTGGTGTGTCTTTCAGACGCGCTCAATCGTCTCCGGATGGTTAACCCAAGCACGGCTCGGTCAGCCGGAGCCGATTTAGCGCGTCTCAAAGACACACCACTAGATGCCAACCGGTTGGTTGAGCAGTGCTTGGATTAACCAGCCGGAGACGATTTAGCGCGTCTGAAAGACATATTCCCTCAGGCGGGCACAATATACAGTGTAATATAAGCTCATTAACCCAAGTGAACGGCGCCCTAAAATCTGTAGACTTCCCACTACGAATAAGCACCTCAAATCACCCAAAAATCCTGGAATAAGTCCCACATTCCGAGGTCCTTGATGTAGATTTTCTATAGTTTCAAGGCACTAGCTCTACAAAAACTCTCGGCATAAAATGGGCACTAACGGACTCCTTCTTCTACACATATGACCCTGTACCCGCTGCCAACTCAAGGACAAAATGGCAAATATTATCGGCGGTAGCGAAACTGTTTGACCTGGAAGGATGGCTAACGCCGATAATGATTTCCGCTAAAATGTGCCTTCAGCAATTATGGTTGGAAGGAACCGAATGGGACGAGCACGTAAAACCCGACGCTTTCCTCAAATGGAACACTCTGCACGAAAATCTCCTCGCGATTAATGAAATTGTTATTCTTCGCTGGGTGCAATTCTCCCCTACTCACACAAGTTCATGGGTTTTCAGACGCCTCTGAAAAAGCTTATTGCGCCTGTGTCTACCTCCGAGTACAAATTCACGAAAACTCCTTCTCGTTACACATACTCGCAGCTAAAAGTAAGGTAGCCCCCCTGCAAACAGTTAGCCTCCCCAGACTTGAGCTCTGTGGTGCCGTCCTACTCTCCAAGCTGGTTAATCAACTTCACTCCCAACTAGATTTACCCGCTCATGACTTATACCTCTGGTCAGATTCTTCCAATGTGTTGGGGTGGTTAGAAAAACCGCCACACATTTGGAAAACTTATGTTGCCAATAGAATTTCGCTCATACTACAAAATGTGAGCAATGCCACTTGGCGGCATATGCCTGGTGCAGATAATCCTGCCGATCTAGGCACCCGCGGATGCTATCCCCAGGATATTGTTACATACACATTATGGTGGAATGGCGCAAAATGGCTGCAAAAACTCCCCACTTTGTGGCCAAAAAACGCATCTCCACATTCGTTACCCCCAGAACATCGACGCATTGAATACCTGCACATGATTGAATCGGTTTATATACTTAAGCATTTTTCATCGTTTGCTCGAGCATTGCGAGTAATAGCGCGTATGTACCGGCTTATAAATGCAGCTAGAAAGCAACCGATACCCTCTTATTTCCCCTTAACGCACGAGAAAATAAACCAAGCCAAATTACGTATTATCGTTTAGACTCACAGCCAGTACTATATCAACGAAATCCGCTCATTAAATGCAGGGAAATCTATTAGCAAAAAAAAGCCCTTTACTGACTCTGAATCCGATGGTGGATAGAGCTTGAATTCTGCGCGTAAATGGACGTTTAGCTTATGCAGCTCTCAGTTACAATGAACGTCACCAGATCATAATTCCAGAAAGTTCAAAGCTCTGTTCTCTGCTGATTGACTTCCTCCATACCACTCTTCTCCACGCTGACAAACTGCTCACGATTCGAATGGTGCAGCAGGAATATTATAGCCCTAGGTTGAAACAGAAGATAAAAAAGTGCATATTTCATTGCAAAGTCTGCACAATCTATAAACAAAAGATTGGTTCACAGATAATGGCCGGGCTTCCTCCTGAACGATCCACCTACACACTCCCCTTTCATACCACAGGTGTTGACTTTGCTGGACCATTTCTTCTAAAAACATCTACCCTCCGACGGCCTCTTCATGCAAAGGCGTATGTGTGTGTATTTGTGTGCTTCTCCACCAAAGCAGCACACTTAGAGTTATGCTCAAATCTGACCACTGACGCGTTCACGGCAGCTTTTACCCGATTTGTCGGCCGCCGCGAAATTCCCCCCAAAATCATGTCCCATAAACCCATTTAAACCCATTTCACGAAGGTAGCAGAGAATCACAAATTTACCTTCGAAGAATTTACCACTCTCCTTATTCGAATTGAAGCGGTGTTAAATTCAAGGCCGCTCTCCCCAATGTCTCAGGATCGCATTCTTACGTGGTGGCCCATTACTCTCTCGGCCTGAGCCTCAATNCCCAATGATCGCATTCTTACGTGGTGGCCCATTACTCTCTCGGCCTGAGCCTCAATCTGAAACCCTCTCTTTGATGTACAAATGGCACAAATTGAAGATTATTCATCAGAAATTTAGCACGCGCTCGAGTTATGAATATATCAAGGAACTCCATAAAAGGCACAAGTGGAAGCGACAAGATCCCAACCTTCAGGAGGGAGACCTCGTTGTCGTCAAAGACGACCTTCTACACCCAAACGAGTGGAGACTTTGGCGCGATGTGAAACTTCACCCCGGTCATGATCACAATGTTCGCGTAGCTGATATTTACACTCAAGCCGGAACAATCACTCGAAAGATTGCAAAGTTGTGTTTACTGACCCCTTTGTAGTAACTCTCTTTACATACTTCATGACTCACTAAACACTACTACTCCACACCTACACCTCCCTCCAGTTGACTCCACCATAGCATGGAACTAATTCCGTCTTCGATGTTTTCTTCTTTCCACAAATGTCCAAGAATACGATGGAGCTCAGCCAGTGCCGCCTCTGCTGCCGCCATCATCCGTTGCGGTTTTACCGCGCATTCAAAGCAATCAAGCCTGATGAGCGGTACGAGTCCGCGCGTATACATAAGTACTGCGTCAATTGCTTGGCGACGTCGCATTCAACCGGCTCCTGCAGCTCAGCCGACAGCTGTAACCGGTGTGGGAAGCCGCATAACACAATGCTGCATCGTCCAACATCATCACCACCAGAAAGCACTCGCCGTACTGACTCGCACGCATAAGTTCGCCGTGTACGATCGACTCTAGCCAGCCGTGTGATCAAACCAGCCGCAAAGCCAGCTCACAGCGGCAATACTGCGGTCCATAGGCGTATCCGCGATTTATTCAACCGGGCGGTGCTGACCCTCGACAAGTTGCAAGAGTTGCTCAACCTGGCACAGGCGCAGGCGGACATGAGTCCGAACTTAATAGAATTCGCCAGTTTGCGAAGTAATTGTAATATTAAAATTCCTCGTCTTTTTATTTCGACGGAAATAGAATCTCTGGCGCACCCTGCGCTCCCCTTTTGCTACTCCCAAAAAGCAAACACCACTAGACGCCAACCGACTAGATAAGCCAAATGCTTACCTAGACAGACTCACTCGACTGCGCACTTGTTCAGCTTTTTATACTCGTTGCTCCGGGCTCGGCTTGAGAATTCATCGTGCCAGCCCCTACTCACGTATTGTGCGATTATGGGAACGGTGGTACCTAAGTGAGTCTTGCCACGTCGTTGCGCTCCATCGGTTGGCGAGCCGCCGCGTACCAGAACGAACAATCCGTTGCTGTTACAAATCACCCGCTGGCGAAGATCACCCGTCGGGCCGCCGCCGCTGGTCACCGTTGCTCCGTCGTTGCTGAAAATCACCCACTGAGCTGAGAGTCACCCGCCTTGCTGATAGCGCCCTCACCGTTGCTCAACATTTGCTTCGCCACTGCCGCGATTCACGCTCCGTGCTGCTAGCGCCCTCACCGTTGCTTAACAGTTGCTTCGCCGCTGCTGAGAGTCACCCGCCGTGCTGCTAGCGCCCTCACCGTTGCTCAACAGTTGCTCAGAACCACCCGCCTCAGCGGGTGCGTGTTCGAAGTAAATACACGAGAATAGTGTGTTTTATTTGGTGGGGGTTAGTGGGGCTTTCGCTGGACTCTGGATGGGCTGAGTTCAACTCAGCCTTCGACAAAACCCACCTCATAAATTGCGCCCAAACAGGGAACCAGCATTGCAGGCGTATGTGAAAAAAATTTAGCACTGCGGAAGCGGGCTCACCGAATACACCACAACCAACAGATGACACACACGCCAGCGAAAGCAACACCAATACGCTGAACATCGACTCCCTCAGCTGGATATACCTGCTAAAGAAGGAGAAGTTAATAGAGGAGTGCAAGCGGCAGTCGCCTACCTGCGCAACGCGCTTAGCGCATATGTAAAAGCGAAGCGACACCGCTTATCAACAGAGTATCTACTGACAGACCTGGAAGAGGAGATTAAGGCAGAAATTGCAGTAAAGCTGCAATTCAGCACTATTCTCACCGTACGTATCAACAACTTTAGTCCACAGCCAGAAGAAATGAAGTATACAAAATAACGAGATCAGCGACGTCGGGCTGATGAATACTGTCCGCCGCTGGGACGTACACTTTTCGTGAGGCGACGCGCTACGCGACTTCCTGGAGAGAATCGAAGAACTAGCCGAGGCTACCGCATCCCAGTAGACACCCTCCTCGCAACCCTAGTGTTACGCGGGAAGCCCTCCAATGGTTTCGCGTGCGAAAGCCAAAAATCCACTCGTGGGCAGTATTCTGTACAGAAGTAAAGCGGTTTTTCCTCCCAAGCCGATACATGAGCCAGGTGGAGGGTGTCATCCGGCAGCGACTCCAACAAAGCCTGTTGTGGCCTGGCGCCACAAACACTGATACGCCAACACCCCAATATGTGTGGAGAGGACCACCTGGAACGCATCTACGATGGCTTATGCTTGGAATACCGCCTCTTTGTTAAGCGGAGAGAGTTTAAGACGATCAAGGAGCTGATGGATCTGACCGACGAATTCGAGCTCTTGAAGGGTGAAGAGGGCAGAAATGTTAGATAGGCGGCACACACCATAGCCACCATGGAAGAGGGGTATAGTCGAGAGGAATCCTGTTGGCGTTGCAAAGGGCGCGGACACCGCCGTTTCCGATACCAAAGAGCGAAAAGACTGTTCTGCCCCATGTGCGGCCGAGACAACATCCTCTCGAGAGACTGTCCGTGCAACACCACCATCGTTAAGCCGCCCGTCAAAATACGCAGAAGCTCCCGCGGACACTAACGCACACCAAGGGGGAAAAATACATGGCCACTACTACATTAATGTCATTATTGAGGGCATGAGCGTGCGCGCACTTCTGGACACCCGCACAACAATCACAATCGAAACCATAAGCCAACACTTGCAAGATAAGAAGATACGACCTCGGCATAGGCACCGCAATGTGCAACTCGCTGATCAAACTTGCTTCAGCACTCCCAAATATCGCTGAACGCATCATTCTGGGGATGGACTTCCTCGGGGATAGAGGAGTCATACTCACGCTGGATGGCCAACCACTGCCTACAACCACCCCGCAAACGATGTACACACCATCCCAGCTGTACACGTCAACCGAAAGAGAGCGTTTGAGCAAAGAGCAGTATTAACTACTGACCGAATTTCTGATGTGCCACCAGAAGAGCGTTAGCTGAACCATCGCTGAATCCAGCACCGCCGCTGAGCATGTGATCGCCCTCAAGCACAACCGGTCATTGAAACAACGCTACTACCCCCACAACAGGTGATAAATGCCGAAGTCCGCAAGAAGCAAAGAAGCCGGAGGATGTACAGAGATCACCGGAAGCTCAACGCCGCCAACGAACCAGACCCATATCCGCCTACCCAGATCGCTTTGGCCATGAATACGGCCCAACACGAATCAACGCAAGCTTCCGCCGCGAAGATAAACCTCGGACGCAATCTAGTGGCCCCACGGCAGATACTCTTCGAAGGGCAGTACCTGAAGAGAACACCGCAGCACCTTCAGCCATCACCCAGTTATGGGCAAAGATAAAATGGAACCTCACCGCGGCAGCCAAACAGCAGAAAATACGTATCTACCAACACAGTGAAACTCATCAATCCCGAACGGCCCGACAAACAACCACCACACGCACACCTGCAGGACTTAAAGCCATTCGCCACATAAACGTCCTGTTAATGAGCAAAACCCGCTGCATCAATGAGCCACCGAAACCGACATCCAGATCCACTGGACCAGCCGCAACACACCCGGCCATGGCGTCCGCCGTTCGAAAGTACACCATGGGCCGCCGTGAAATATTGCGGACTGCGATACAAAATGGCATTTTGCAACTAGCAACGCCAGACGACACCTACACCAACATATATCTATGTTGTAATGGCATCGCTAACAATACACAACAGCAGCACTATTCAGCGCCGTCGTAATGTTGGTAGCCCTTTTGGAACACACAGGTACATAATACGAATGAAAAACCGAACGTTCAATTCATTTCTGATATAGACATTTTTACTGTGCGGTTGCTGCAACAAATTTAATTCGGCAATAAAATTAAAATTAAATAAAAACTCAAAGTAAAGTAGTCTTTTAATTAAAATTTCTTAGCGAATGTAGTTACGCGAACCGAATATATAGCAGCCACGAGGGGATTTATTTGCGCCAATACTAGCGGCGACGGCAAATATCAAAAGGATTAGGGGAGCAGCGCATACCAAAGCACCCTAGCCTAGCATTTCAAGCAGCGAATTTCTGGCCACGACAGTAAGTGGAGTATATTGCGGTAAGCAGAGCGTTACTAGTTTAGAGTGTGCAGTGTGGTAGTGGGTGGTAAGGTGGCGGCACAAAGGGCACAAAATGGCGACCGTGACCATGAGAGTATGCACCAAAATGGAATAAATTTTTTGACACCCTGCATTATCTCGTGCGGCTCAGTGCATAAGTCGGTGCGCAAAGTTTTATTGCGGTGGGCAATAACGGGGACCAGTACATCATCTACGGTATAGCGCCACATTAAACGCCACACTGTCTTTGTGAGTTGCATTTTTCCGCATAACGGAGAGCCCTGCCACCACCAACGACAGCAGTACCTCATAACCCGTATATTGCCATATGTAACGGCGCGTAAAACGGCACGCTGAATTGTCATCAACTGCGAGGGATATAACGGAGAGCCCTGCTGTCACCAACAACAGCAGCAGCAGCATACACCGATAATATATACATAACGGCGACTGACGCCAAATAACTAAGCGGTACAGCACCGTTATAAACCGCTATGTGCACGAAATCACGCCACTCATGTAATGGTTAACGAACACCACAGTCGTGCAGTTACAAAAAAGCACACGATTTCACAAAACCACAAGGCATCATAATACATACAACAGTGGTAGGACAACAACAACAAAAATTTTTTCACGTACGTTTTTGGAAGCAGCAGTAAGCAGACTTAAGGTATTGGCCCAATGCACGCTTGCTTTGCTTGCTTTGCTTACTTTAGTTTGCTTTGCTTTACTTTGAAGGCTTTTATGGCCTAATGGTAGCTTTGAACGCTGTCATAGTAGTCAGCTGATTTTCAATGCGCGCAAATATACCCGCCATTCTTTGTTGTGCCAGCAAGTATAATTGTGAATTTTAGTTAAAATATATGTTATTAAACAATTATTTGTTACTAAGAACATTATTTTTTACAGATACCTTGCTTTTCTATCGTTCCGGTTTTGGTGAAGCTGCATTTGGCTGCGCCACTCACCACCCGTGTTTATAAGACGTAATATTCAATTGGAGGTAAAAGAGTTTATATTAAACAATTATTTGTTGCTAACAACATTATTTTTTT